>NC_056751.1:278784531-278849531 GCF_019279795.1 Protopterus annectens
CACACACACACACACACACACACACATATGTAGAGTACAGGCAAGGGTGTTTTGTAGCACATTGCTCTACTATTTAGTCAGTTTATGATTACATTTACTTAATACTGTATCTCTGGCAATGAGCAAACAGATATTAATCAAGCAAACATGCCCACCATATAATGCTTACATGCTAGTACCCATTGATGAAGACTCAGGTGGCAGGTCAGTACCTGTGGTGCTACATCAGTATCAGTATCTGCCTTGAGTCAGAGTGTATTTGACAACTCATGTTCACCCCTCTCCCCATTCCGTACAGGAGGAATTCCAACCCCAATTCCAAACAGGAGGAATGGAGGCAGTTCCAATAGAAAGTCTGCCCTCACTACTGTTCACCTGGGTCCTTAGACTTTGCAATAAATCAGATGAAAGTCATAACACTGAGACAGTACTATTTTAAATTATTTGTTTTATAGAGCACAGTGAATGCTGTGCTCTTAAGTATTTATTAACACATCTGACTGAAGTAATTTCAAAGACAGTGCACATTCAACTTCTGTAGGTTGTTTTGATCTCACTGCTAACACAAGTAATGCACTACTTTTGTTGCTCCCTCTGAACTCATTCAAGTTTAGTGTCTGTCACTAGAATTAACTCATTTTCAAAAATGCATACAATACTCATATAAAACAATGGCCAACTGTCTCTATAGAGGGACAATACATTTTTATTTTGGTGATATATCGCCTTGTGTTTCCTAAATGTACTTATTAGTTGTTGCTACTGCCTACCCCAAAAGCTGGATGCTACTTTCCTAAGTATTTCCTTACCAAGATGTGTTATTTTGCATTTTTGCATTGAAATGAAGCTGCTTGTTTTAGGCCATCTGACTCTTGCCAGATTTCTTTTCTACCCTTGCCTATCTAACATGTTGCAAAACTTCATGCTATCAGCTGAAAACATTTTTGAACTCGTGTTATCATTCACATGGTATAGCTTATAGTAAATAAAGCCACCTGGTGAAACTACAAAGACCAAAAGTGTCTGATGTTTCTCATTTCTCCTTTCTTCTAGTGCAAACCAATCTCAGGGAAATTGGCAGAGTTCTAAAACTCAGTAAAATAGGTTCTATTACATTGTAGCAAGCAAATTTGCTACAGTTTAAAAGTAAAAAAAAATGTAGCACCTGTTTGCTACATTTGTAAAAAATAGTTTGCTATAGTTTATTAGAAGAATTTTTTTTAATTAGCACTCCAGTGGCTCTACTCAACAGAGGCACTGGGAACTAAGGTCGGGTGGCACGATGCCAGGGTAATCCTATTGGCTAGGCTTGTAAAGGCTCCAGAATCATTAGCCTAGTACACACCTATGAACCTTCATCATTGCCATGCTGAGACATTCCATGCTTACCTATCAGTGGGTATACTATTATGTGCTTGGTGCACTTCTGCAAGCTACATTTGTATCATCTATGTAATACTGCATAGGTGTAAAACATTTTGCTGGCTTTCTCTGATCTGTTGTATAGAGTACTCCAAATGTATCCAGCCATATGAAATGCAACTTTGTGTAACCAAACACACATTCTGCTGTACAATTTGTGAGGCTTTGATTCGGGGACGTCATACAGTTGTCATCAGATATATGCTAGTATGCACATGAAAAATCTGTAATCATTCTCCAGGCCATATCTTGCTAAACAGACACCCTACTAATGCAGGGTAACATATTGCAAGTTTTTAAACTGTCTGTATTCAGGAATATGCTAGCTTCTAAGATGCATACTTGCCTGCCCACCTGCTTAACCTAATTTGCCATATATGAATCAAAAACAGAAATACCAGACAACTAAATACAGTATAACAAAGCCAAACAAAAGATGTCAAGTGGGTAGAAAAAAACAAATATTAGAACATTTAATAATTTTCTGTATGCTTGATATTTTGGATTATTTTTTTATAGTCTGACAGACAATTGGCAGCACCTGGACATTTTTCAGCTCTGCTATTATGTCTAGAACAAGTTCATTTTTAAAATTTCTCCAGCATCATTAGCAGTTGCCATGCATATGCCAAGCACAAATTGCTGCAGGCCCCACCGTGATGTTCTAATTACTTCATCTGTGTCACAGAGTGCATCCTACCATCTGTCTCAGGCACTTCATCTCCATCACCTCTAGTTTCCTAAACTACTCTGCCTTCACTGACCATGTTTGTGTACCATACACTGGTTGCATCAGTATTATGTACACCTTGCTTTTCAGCTTCTTTGGGCATACATCTATCACACACTACCCCTGATACTCTGTGCCAGTTGGCTGCAGCCCCTATGATTCTAGTTTTGACCTCCTCATTCAGACTTTCTTTCTCCTCCACCACCCCTCCCAGAAAGTTAAAGTTGTTAACCTGTTCCACTGTTGTTATGAATATACAAGTTTTCAGCTTCTTCTAATTTCCCCATTTGCTGCCATTACAACTGTCTTATTTGTACTCAGTTTAATTTAATGCATCGTCACTTTTCATTCCATTCCCGTCATTTGCTGAACTTCTTGTTCAGAGTCTGCTTATAATGCCACATATTCTGCATACAGTAGATTTGTTGATCCGTCTCCTCCAACCTGTCTGTTAATGTAGTCATTCACCAGCATGAACAGCACTGGGTTCAGAGCTTAACTGTGATGCACACAAATTCCCACTGGGAACCTCTCTAATGTACTCAAACTCCCACTGGAAACCTATCTGGGAGTCAAAACATTGCACATAACCTAAGCTAAACATGCCAATGTTTCTGACTTTGAACCATCACAGGACTGCTGATATTAGCTTTCTCTGTGCCTTGTCAAATCTTTTCTCCATGTCCATGAATGTCCACTTGAACTCTTTCTTCATTTCTAGCTTCTTCTCAAGTAACCATCTCACTGCATATAAAAACAAAATGAGTTGTGTGTCATCCTGACCTGAATGCAAACTGTGCATTTCCCATCTTACTCTCTGCTTACTACCCTGCATATTTATTTATCAATCACCCTTCCCAGGACTTTCATGCAGTGTGATAGGAGTTTCATGCCTCTATGATGGCCACAGCTGTGAATGTCCCCTTTGTTCTTGTACATTGGCACTATAATTCTTATTCCCCAGTTATCCAGGATATGTTTTTCTGTCCATACTGACTCCAAGAGTAATTTCTTCCCTGAGTCACCCAATATTTTGATCATATCTGCTGTGACCTCATATGAGCCTTCTGCTTTCCCTGTCTTCAATTTCCTTAGTGTTGTTTTTACTTCTTCTGAGGTGGCCTCTTCCTTCTCTCTCACCATAGGCAGTGACTGGGACAGTACAGCTTCTGTTTTTTTTTTTTTTTTTTCATTCAGAAGCAGCTGATTTTTATATCCTGTGGACTGTTAAGCATGTCACTGGCACCCCTTATAAAGGGTATCTAATGACTATCTTTATCTTTCTGTGTTTGCCTTACAACCTGATAGAGTTTCTTTGTGCCATCTGTTAAGTCACTTTCCAGAAGCTGGTAAACTGCCTCTGATGTCGTGTTCTTTGTTATTGTGATGACCTCTTTGATAGCCATCCAGCATTTCTTATTAGCCTGGTCTTTTTTTGCCTCTTACATTTTCCTTCACTCCACCTTTCTTTTGATGATTTCCTGGACGTCTGCATTCCACCACCAGAGTTCCTTGTGTTTTATTTATTTATTTATTTTATTTTTATTTTTTATTTGTTTACCGTGAAAGTCTGACTGGCTTAATAATGTACCCCCTTTTTAGCACTGGCCTTGGGAGCAAAGTTCCACAACATAAATAGTGCAAGATATGACTTTAAAAGAACATAAAAAAAACAAGAACAAATATGCAATATTTTATAGAATGAGCTGAAGGGGATACACTGATTGTGGTGCATTGATGTACTAACAAATGTAAAACAACAAGAGACAAATTGGGTAGAAGATGTTATTCAAAGTGAGAGCAGTTATAGTACATAATGCGCCTCAGTGGTAGGTAAGAGAGTTTAGAGGTAGAAAACAGAGGTATAGTGAAGAAAAGCAATAGGTATTGTGTTGCGACAAAATAGAAAAGTGAGAGTTATAGCCATAGTCTTAATAGGTAGGATAATTAATACTAAAAGGAGGGGGCATACGAACAAGATTTGAGGGTGAAAAAATATACCAAGTAATGGTCATCCAGGAGCTATTAATGTGGATGGGGATGTACAATGGCAGATCCATTTTGAAAGAAGCTGTGATTTTACGTGCAGTTTTCAGTATCTGGGGTTGGAGACTTCATGAATAGGCAGTGGAAGAGAAGGCTTTAACGATAGAGTGGGAATAGTGAACTTGTGTGAAAATTTGATATTTTAGATTCAGCACATAGAGACTAATTTAATGATCTAAGGTGTCTGGTATGGTGGCACCAGGATAAGAGAGTTTTGAGTGTAAGACACTTGTTATGGTTGCAGAATATAGTTTGGACTTGTTTTAGTTGTTGTAAGGTAAGGTATTTTGAAAACTCAAACCAGTTGAGATGTTTAAGTGAAATGCAGTAGTGAGGGCAGGCAGAAGAGTTGGTTATGAATTTGGCAATTTTGTGGCAAGTTTGTTCTAGTTTTCTAAATTGGGTTTTGTGCAGGTTGATTAAAGCAGATGTTGTGTGTGTAAGAGTAGAAAGTAAGAAAGATGAGATAATACATTTATTGGTGTAGTTACCTTTTATAAATCAGCTCTATCTGGTATCCATAGTTTTTGATATCAAATTTTAGTTAATTATAAATTACAAGTCCAATTAGTTTGATATGGGAGATAGCACTGATGGTTGTTCCAGTAGAATCTCTCATATTTTATTTTTTTTTTTTTTTGGCATTCAGCATAAGATTTGAGTCCCATAGTCCTCCTTTGGATGAGATGTCTAGTAACTATACACCTGAAGTCAGTTTGCCAGTCATTCTCTATTGCATACCACCAACAAACAATTTTTTGTTTGTACATTACATTTTTTGTATGCCTGTAATAGAGGCAATTTATTCTTCATGGACTTCAGGCACTGAATTTGCAGATGAAGCACTGAAATGCAAAGTTATTTGCCAGCAGCAACCTTTTCATTAGTAACAGATCTCTTTACTGTGAAAATATTCAGATGACCTTTACTTCTACAGAGATTGTACATAGGTTCATAGGTGTGTACTAGGCTAAAGCCCTGGAGGCTTCACAAACCTAGCCCATAGCATTACCCTGGCATTCTGCTACCCAACATTAGTTCCCAGTGCCTCTGTCGAGTAGATCCACTGGAGTGATCTCCTCCTGGTGAATTTTCTATTTCCCATCCACTCATCAAGACTTCTCTTGAAGAGGGCCAGTGAGGTGCTCTGTTTGACATGTATGGGAAGTCTATTCCATGGCATGGGCAGTCCTTGGGTTATGAACCTGTCCCTCCAGCATGTTCTGTCAATTGTGGTAATGAGGTCTCTGGAGTGTGTAGAGTGTGGAGGGATTGGGATTTCTTTAGATGTAGCATTTATAACAGACCTGAGTCAGACATGGCTTTGCAAGTCAAGCAGAGATCGCCTCTAAGTAGGCGATATGAGAAAGAGAATAGTTGGAGTTTTTTGAGTCTGTCCATATAGGACAACTCTTAAAAGCCTAGGATCATCTTTGTGAGGTACTTTTGTGGTCTCTCAAGTTGTTGCAGTTGTCTAATGAGGTACATGCCAAATGGGGCATTGTAGTCGATGATTGGCCTAATGAGGGAAGAGTAGAGGAGACTATGACCTCTTTTTTCCTTGTTGCAAAACCCTTAGTGATGAGATGTGCCAGATAGAAGGACTTTCTGACTACAGTGGCAATGTGGTGGTCAAAAGAGAGATTGGTGTCAACCTGTGTTCCCAGATCTCTTATAATACCTTCTGTGTTCAGTGGACTAACATTGATGTGGTAATTAATGGGAACTGAGTTTTTTCCACAGAGGATGATGGCACATTTTTTGGCATTGAGCTTAAGGCCATGGTTCTGACACTAGTCGTTGGTCTCAGTGAGGCCTTTCTGCAGGATGTCAACATCACTTGGGAAGTTAATAATACCTCCCAACTTGTAATGATCTGTGAACTTTGACAACCAGAGTACCTTCGTGTTTGCTTGGATTTCAGAGAAGTAGATACCAAACAGGAGAGGACCCAGGACTGAACCCTGTGGGACTCCACTCGTGACTGGTTGGCAGTCTAACTTGGAGTCAGCTACTTTCAAACTGTGGGTTCTATCTGTGAGCCAGTTTGCAACCCACCTAGTGATATAGCATTTGATGCTTAGCTTAGTGAGTTTTTCTATGATTCCTTAGTGGGTAATGGTATCAAAGGCCTTTGCCAGATCAAGGTAGGCTGTATGAAGCACCTTGCTTCATCCACAGCTCTGGTGACTGACTCAAAGAAGTCGACCAGGTTGAGCAGGCATGATATACCCTTCACAAAACCAAACTGTGTGGGATTCAGTGTTTGGAGATTCTCTATATCCTTGTCTATTAGGTCCATGATAATGCATTCCATAGCTTTGCATATCAGACTCATCTGGCTAATGGAGTGATAGTTCCCGGGGTCAGTAGTTGCTCCTCCTTTGTGGAGAGGGATGACTGTAGCAGTGCGCCATTTGGTAGGGACAAAGCCTGAGGGGAGGCTGTGATTGAACAGGGCACACAGGTGTGGTGCCAGTTCAATCTGTAGTTCATATAGAACACAGCCAAGGATATTGTCAGGTCCCATAGAAGCTGTATTCTTGGCCTTGGATAGTGCTGTTTTAACCTGTGCAGCAGTAATACTGAGTGCCTGGCAATCTACCATTATTGTGATTGGTCCTTTGGGGGGGAGGGGTAAAGTCAGCCCTGAATCTGTTGGCCAGTATATTGGCAATACCTGTTGGCTCAGTATAGGAGACACCATTGTGCAGTAGCTCAGAGCAAATCTGGCTATTGCCATGGAGATTCTTTACATAACTATAGAAGGCCTTGTGGTTGTCTTTACTATCTGCTGCAATTCTGTTTTCATAGCTATCTTTACAGGATTTGAGAGGCTGATAAGGGAATTTTCCAGTCTTGGGATTCATCTTATTCCGCATCAGTTTCTTCTTTCTGTTGTAGAGTTTGTTTATGACAGGAGACCACCACATTGGCTTCCTTTTTTGGAGGAGAGCATCTTGGTTCTATTGGGTATGATGAGACCCATGCATTTGTGTACGTATTCATATAGTGCATTGGTGTATGCGTCAGTGGTCATGCAACTATTCTCTATTTTATGGGTGCCGTGAAGTTAGCCACCTCTATTTTTAGGAGCCCAAAGTTAGCTTTGGAGAAGTTTTCTTGGTAGTTACCTTTGCGGGGGGAATGGGTGGGAGGGATGTGGATTTCCAAGGTGATTACTTTGTAGTCGGATCTAACCAGGGAGGAGTTGACTACTGGTGTAGAGCAACGGTCACCCATGTTAGTAATGACCAGGTCATGGATGTTGCTACCTCTAATGGGGGTAAGAACAAGCTTGTCCAGGGCATTGGAATTAATAAATTCCAGGAAATGTTGGGCAAGTGTATCGGTACATGAGTATTTTTCCAAATTAATGGAGGGGTAGTTGAAGTCACCCAGTATGAGAGTGTTAGGCTGGACCCTAATATTCTCCAGGGTGTTTAGGAACATGGAGTGTGAGCCTTGGGAAATGGTTGGGGACCTATAGCAGGCTATGACCTGAATCGCTGTCTTACCCATTGTTAGCTACACCTGAAGTATCTCTGATTCATTATGTTGGGCTACCAGTCCGGAGGTGTGTGCATCCTTTATGAATATGGAAACACTACCGCCTTTGGACCTTCGGTCCAAGTTCTGGGGCCGAAAGGTGTGGAATGAGTTATAGCCTGGTAGTGCAGGGGTGCTTTCTGCTGCTTTGAACCAGGTCTCTGTTACAATGCAAAAGTCGATGTTCTCCATCTTAAGGAATGCTTCAAGTGAGTGCATTTTGAGATTTACACTTCTAGCATTGAGCAACATGACCCTCAAACTCATTTGTTTGTAGCTGTTACAGTGGTAATTTGGTCTTTGGAACACAGCCTAAAAAAGGCACTACAGGGGTGGGCAAGAGCCTTGGCCAGTATCTGGAAGCCCAGAGGTGACAGATGCAGGCCATCTTTGGCAAAGCGTCAAGGTCTGTCAATCATGTCATCCCAGGCAGACAGATACTGGATCCCCTTGGAATGACACCAGAAACTTAGCCAATTGTTGAAATCAATCATTTTCTACTTGTACTGTGGTATCATTCTGGGTGATGGTAGGATGCTGCTCAGGACTAGAGTCATACCCACCTGGGCTACATAATCCAACAGCTCCTCCATGTCTCTTTTGATATAGTGCAGGGAGGTACGTCTCAGGTCATTCACACCCACATGTACAATGACAGAGTCATATTTGTACCTGTTGTTGAGGGACCCGAGTGCATGCATTATGAGGCAGATCCTGGCACCTAACAGGAAGCTGATTGTTACTTTCTCCTTATTCAACCTAGTGAGTGGGACATGTGTGTGCCTCACTATTGGGTCACCTATTGCTAGTGTGATGAGCATGCTGTTTAGCCTTAGGGGCTTTGGTTGAGTGGCACACTGTTTAGGAGAGTTATGTGTCTTATGATTAGTGTTGTGATGTGGTGGTCGAGTGTGTTTCTGCCTTGGTAGCCTCTGCTATTTGGGTAGATTTTTGAGAGCCTCCATGAAGGTGGGTGTGTGGTTTGTGTTTTTATGTGAAGTCAGTGCTGGTGTGTGATCAATGTGTTCCATGTGGTGTGGTGCAATTGTTGACCTTCTCCTCTTGACCAGCTATTTTGGTCTTGGCTGGAGGGTGTGTGGCTTCCAATTTGGATATATAAATACATCTCTCACAAGTCTGAGTTTTGGGAAGTAAGAGGAGAGAGTTGTCAGTGTACATTAGGTAGCTGCTACATTGCTTCAGGATGCCCAAGTTTACTAGGTTAATAGGAGAAAGCAAAGGGAACTGACCTTTAGACACACCTGCATGGGTGGGCATTAATCAGTACTGGAGCTGTTTCCTTGTAGAACGTTTAGTGCTGGCAGCACTTTTGTGAGCTATACTAATTGCTACAAGAAGTCTGGTAAAGTGCTAGACTAATAAGCTAGTAAAAGTTTAGGAGAGGAGATAACTAGCAGATCTAAGGGAAATATTGAAGAGCAGACTTTTTGGCATCACTCAGAAGCTTACACAGAGTCCTGGATACAGAAAATTGTGTCTGGACTAGACTAGTTACAGGAAAGGTGGGATACAGCTGCAAACATCGGCTTTTAAACCAGAAATATGAAAGATTTGGAAAAATTGCCCAAACAGTCAATAAACTATCATTTCTGGGCCAGAAACCACTCATCTTGTGGTAGATAGGCTACCTAGTGCTTACCACTCATACTGATAAGCTAGAAGGCTTCCTTCCAACACAGAAAGGATTGGGGGGGGGGGGTCAGAAGCTTACAAACAGTCCTGGATACAGCAAATCTGTATCTGGACAAGGCTAGTTACAGGAAAGGAAGGAAACAAGCTTAGAACTTTTTTTTTTTTTACATATTGACTAATATCTGTGGATTATAATGACAACAGTCTAAGTGGCCTTTTATGGTTGAAATATTCTGAAATGAGCAGCCTTGTCATTACTGGAGGACATGTTTTGTTTCACTGTTTACTGGAAAAATATTCAAAAAAACTACAAATTTAAAATGCACTTAAACAGGTGGTTCTGTAATAAATGAAGAAAATAATTTAATTTAAGAACTTCAAAACTTCCAGTTGAGGAAGAACTAACTTGAGGCCCTGGATTCCTTTTAAAATACAGCTTTATTTCTTCAACATGCAGCAAGTAGAGGCGTGCAGTCAAACGGAGCAGTTCAGTTCTTAAAAAGTAATTTAGCAATCAACAAAACTTAGAAGTGTGATCAGCCCATTTCTTTTCGATTGAGCACTTTCGTTCATTAGACTATACGTAATCAAACTTTATCAGAATGGTTTTAAGTACAGTACTGTAATTTCTTACATTTATATTGTCTGAGAATGCAACTGGGGAGAGGGTGGGTGTGTACTATGAGGGAATGTGTTGTGTTGACACCTCCTATCTAATCCATCTCAGCATACTTTTAATGCTAATGTGGCCCTTAAGCCCTGGCTCTTTATATGGAACAAGATTTGCCATTTTAACTCTTTAATTTCCAGTATTGGATTGGGATCTCTAAAAAGGCAGTTTCCCTGTTCGATGGCAGCAAATCTGTAGTCTCTGTGTGTGGACCAAGCTCTGCTATGTTTGGCTAGAGCATTTCTCTCATCTTGTGATCCTATGGCCTGAAAGTGTTTCCTGATCCTGTCCTTAAGTTTTCCTGTTGTTTTCCCTATGTAATAAACCTCACAGTGTGTGCAGATACCTATGTACACTACATTGCTAGATTTACAATTATAGTGGCACCAAATTTGGATTCAGTGCTTTGGGATTTCAGAACCACTATATCTGTGGCCAGTACCTTTTTGCACCAGTTACAGTGCCCACATTGACTCATGCCTGTGGGTGTGGAGGGGGTCTGTCCAATCTGTGTAGTGATTTCAATGGTGTGTTTCAGATTGCACAACTTTTTGTAGCTGAATGAGGGTGCTGTCCCAAGTAAAGAGGCCAGATCTGGGTTGCTTTCAAAGATTCTCCAGTGTTTGATAAGGATTTCCCTGAGTGTAGTTGCAGCCACAGAAATGGGGAGTTGGCATGCTTTCTAGAGGTTTGGGTGGTGCTGGTGTGAACCTGCTTCGAAAAATGGGTGGGTACTTGGTCTCCCTGTAATGGACCACAAATTGAATTTGGGAATTTATGATGTGGTCCAGATAGTGCCTTTTAGAAATAACTGTTTTAACCGAGAATATTCTTTGAGAAAGGCCTGGTCATTGCTGGTGATCCTGCTAATTCTAATGCACTGCCCTTATTGATGTTTTTTCTCATGAAGGGGGGTGCTGAATTTGGTAGTCAATGTAATCATTTTGGAATGTTTCTTTTCTGTACAGGTTGGAGCTAAATGTTTTCCTTTCAGTGTCTAAGGAAATGGTGAGATCAAAGAAATGGATCTCCGTGCCCTTGCCTGACAGGGTGAACTCCAAGACTGTATGCTGAAATCTCTTTTCTGAAGAAAAAGGTCCAGTTCTGTGTGGGTGCCCTCCCAGATGAAAAATATATCATCTATGTATCTTTTGTATAGATGAAACTTTATCAAACCCTTTGATGTGAGTGAGTGTTTGGTCTTCCCAGAAACTGAGCATGAGCATGAGGTTAGCAGAGGATGGGGCCATTTTTAAGGCCACAGCTACTCCTTGTGTCTGTTGGAAGATATCCTTTAGAAAGTTGAAAAAGTTGGTGTTAAGCAACAGGGTGGTGAGTCTCATATGTCTCTTAATCCTTTTTCTTCCTAGCCTGGTGTGTTTCCTCACTAATCTACTGACTAGATCAGTGCCTTCCTTATGTGGTATGCTTGTGTATAGGCCCACAACATCCAGGGTGATGAGGGTTTTGGTTCTGACCTGTGACTTTGTACTTGAAAAGCTTGTTCAAGAATAGCCAGGAGTCCTTCAGGTAAAACTCTGCCTTTTGAGAAATGGGATAAAAAATACTGTCAAGCAGTTCGGAGATTAATTCCATTCTGGTTTTCCTGGACGAGATGTTGTGCCTGATGGGGGATTCTGAGCATTCTTGTGGATCTTAGGGATCCCATCCAACTTTCCTAGGTGGGGGTGGCTGACTTGCATGTATGGGAATTCTTTGGTGGAAATGTACCCTTCCTGTAGTAGCCTGACTACTGTTAGATCAACTTCCTGGAAAGCCGTTACTTGCTCCCCTGTAACTTTTTTATAGCATTTGTCTGCTGCCCTTAATCCTATCCACATATTCTGTCTGGTCCATAAGGACTATCCCTATCCATTTGTCCTCTTTCATTATTCTGAGTTCAGGATTGGAGCGGATCAGTTTCAGATGTGTGCGCTCATCGGCACTTAGATTAAACCATTTGTATGTGGGTTTGTGGGCAAAAGCTTCCCTAATGTCCTGTTCACATAGCACAGAAAATATATTCAGAGCATTGTTTAAGTTTGGGTTAAGCAAACTCTTTCTTTTTAAAAGCACCACTTTCATGATTATCATTATTAAGGTCATGCAACCAGTGTTTTAGGTTCAATTTGCAAACAAACAGTTTGAAATCTATTATTACATTACTAGTCTTAGCCCTCTGTGCTGGAATATAGTTCAAACCCTTGTTGAGTAGAGAAATGGTCCCTGGAGTAATATTTTGACTACTTAGATTAAAAACAGTTTTCTCAGTGGCTATCTGATTACCTTGATAGTTCATAGTACCTGTATTGGCGGAATAGCCCTGGCTGTTTTGCATCAGAATTGGGGTATCCTTGGTCTCCCTTGTGACCATCCCCTGCCCTGTACCCCATTATTCTTTTGCTGTCCTTGATCTAAAAAATCTTGTCCCTGACCATGGTACAAAAAAATCCTACTGCTGTCCATGTCTATTGGGTCCAGTTGTTGTCCTTGTTGTTGAAAGTCATTTTGTTGGAGGTTCAGGTGTTGCTGGTTCTGATTCCTGGTTTTAATCAGAAGGGTGAATCAAAGAATACATGCATTTATGCATGGTCCTAAATGTGTGCAGGGGGTCCATGGTTTGAAAACAGTCCAAAGGTACACAATCTGCTAATGGCCAGATGCCTTTGCTGTGAATATGGGTTTCAATGCAGTTTCCATGCATGTGAGTTTCAAGGGTAGAGAAGGTTACTATTGCGCATGTTAAATCTGTTTTCATTGAGATACTGTATTGTTTTGTTTTGCAAATGGCGATCAGTGTTTTTGCTAAAAATAAATTTTAAATTAAATTCAAATATCTGGAATCACTGCAGAAGTAAAGAAGAAAATAGTATCACACTGAGAGGTTTATGGTAAGTGGGGAAAGACAGAAGCAAGTAATGGGACACTGCAATGGCTGCTGGGTGGGAACACAGGGGGTTCTGATCCATTACCCTGCCTAGGGCCCCATTTAACCATGATCTGGCTCTATTTATGTCTTTAATTGAAACCACATTCGTCCCTTTGCTACTCAATATTTTGCATAACTTTTTACTCATTACTAATTCTTTATCTCCAAGTCGTACTAAATTAATTTATTTGGCTCGTAGTCGCATCCCTTTTCCTTCCCTTACTTGATATCTTCCTTATCATAAGACAAGAGGACTATTCTTGCCATTTCACCCCATACATTTCTTTAGTTTAAATATCATTCTTGAAAAAAATGGTATACATTACTTGCACTAACACTGCTATTTTGCCCTTCAGAAAATCTTTTTGATTTCCCCCTACAATTCCAAAATTTAATCAATCCAAATTTTCCAGTATGTTCAGTCTATTCTTTTAATCGGTTCTCTAAGGACTGCCCTATGTTTCATGTTTGATACATGCCTCTTCCTGCCCTTTAAAATATATTCTGCCACTCTTTCTCACTGACATAATCTATTTGCATTTACTATATGGATCTTCTATAATGGCTGATAATTTGTCATGCTCATAGTTCATTTGAAGGTTTATTTGCACAACTTTGAGCAAAACCTTAACTGTTGAAACTGTAATTTCTTCCCACTTTTTTACTGACTGTGTATTATTAAGTAAAACCACACAGCAGGCATCTACCAGTGAACTCCGATGAGGTATCCTCAGTTCTGTGTCATTCAATGAGCCACATAGAAATATACCAGCTAAAGACATTAGTAGACACATTAAGTGCTCTTACACTACCACAGGTTCATTTTCCCATGTAACTGTGGTCCATTACAGTACTTAACTAAAGACTTGTACCTGCAGATGTATGGGACTGGATCATTCTTCTCTTTGCTCAACTGTCACAGGGTATTCATATGCTTAAAGTAACACCCTAAACTGTGTAATCAGAACATATGGTGGTCTAGGCCAAGGATTTTAAACTCCTTGCCCATCAACAAGAATCTACCCATGGCCAACTTTAATGTAACCCAAAATACTTATCACTCTGCCTCAGAGCATTGCCTACAGCTAGTGTGTGGATCAGTCTATTATTCCTGCATTTTTTTTTGTCTTTGGCATTTCTTTTTACTCAAGTTGAATATTATATTGAAAACACATCAGCATTTTTAAACTTAAGTAAACATGGGTCATTTGGCATGCATATTTTGTTTGTAGTATAAAATAAGTTAGCTATAGTTTTAGATAAAGATGGTGTTATATCTTCCACTGTACAGCCACACTGGGTGTGTGTGTGTGTGTGTGTGTGTGTGTGTGTGTGTGTGTGTGTTCTACAAAATATATCTACTTCCTGTAAGGTTGTATATATGGGTCCCTTTTAGAACTCCGAAATCCCACTTACCCGAAACCCAAAAGACTGAGATGAAAATCCTGACATCCCATAAGACCAACCATCTCGAACACTGAAAAATCACTAATGGTAAGTAATCACTTGGCCAGCATGCTGACCTTTGCAGTAGTGCAATGTCGTAGTTGGTATATTTAGTTAGGGGGGCTGGGGCAGCACATCCCCCTACATGGATGGGTTTTTCTGTGCTTTGGTTTTAGTGTGTTTGCGGGTTGGTGGATTGGTTACTTTCTGTTAGTGTTTTGTGAGAGTCTTCATAGCAGTCGGTCTTCTGGCATGACGGGTTTTTTGTCTCAGTTTTTGGATTTCAGGTTTCTGAAGGGGATCCATATATATATATATATATATATATATATATATATACATACACACACACACACACACACACACACACACACGTCTGAGCCTCATTGCATCGAGCCATTTACCATTCTCCTTTGAAAATGTTTTTGCTGTCCTGCATTGATTTTGCAACAAAATGCTTGTTATTCTAGTTTTGAAAATGTGCAACTGCCTTTCATAGCTGTCTGACTACCTGATGAACTGCAGCTCCCTTGCATGAATGTTTCACATCCTATGTACTACATTCCTGCTAAGAACATTTCACAAGCTTTTTTGATCAAAATGTTTGCATCTTGGAATGTTTTTTTACATATGCATGCATGTTTCATGGTAGCAGAATGCTTGTCAGAACAAGTTATTAGGTAGCATCTTTAAAAAATAATTTGGTTGTCATACATTCATTGTGCAACACATAACTTTTTACTGTGCTATTGAAAGCAAGATGGAGTATAGCAGTAGAAATTTCTTATTTATTTTTTTTTTTTGGTACCTGGCATACACATCATATATGCAGTTGGTTATACATTAATATGGGGGAGGGTAATTGTTATCTGAGGGGGTTGAACTTTCTAGTATTTTGTTTACGCAAGACTCCAGTTGATGAATGCAATTCATCAAGCTGGTTACATTTAGTATAATAAAATGATGTCCTTTTCAGTATGATTGGGCTTTTTTTTCTCTTCCACTGGCTGTCTGCTGAGGATACTTGTATAACCCTAGAGTCATTTAAATTTTATACCCCTAGGCTATTTTGGGGAAAGGGCAGCCGTGGTGGTGCAATGGTTAGCATTGCCGCCTCACAGCAAGAGGTTCTCTGGTTTGATCCTTAGCTGGGGTGCCTTCTGTGCAGAGTCTGCATGTCCTCCCTGTGATTGCGTGGGTTTCCTCCCACATCCCAAAGACATGCTGTAGGTGGATTGGACACTCTAAATTGGCCCTAGGTGTGATTGCGTCCATGTGTGTGCCTTCTGTGGAAGGTTGGGCGTGGCTCTAGCAATTCGACACCGTAAAAACTCCACTGTCAATCATGAACAGAGAGGTGATCCACTGTGGCGACCCCTCACTGGGAAAAAGCCAAAAGAAAAGGCTATTTGGGGAAAAAAAATCTACTGGTAATATCAGCTTCTTCTATGCCTGAAATATCTCAGATTACCTATTTATGATGCCATACCATGCCTGCTTTTACACCAGCATCATACATGAGAAGGAATGCAGTTGAATTTGCTATCCATCTCTTCTTCACATACTCTATTCATCACTATTTTTTTTTTTACCTGCAGTTTTGGACTTTCAATCCTTTTTAAAGAAGTATTGCATTTAATTAGTTAATTTTCTTTACTAATGTTTATGCATGAGCTACTTTCTGTTCTAGTAAGTACACAAGCGCTGACCAAAATATTTTATCTGCCTTTCTTTTTCTGTGTAGGATCAGCACCATGAATAAAGACATCAATTCAGCCACATCACTGTTTTAATGTAGTTTTAGGCATAATGCTGACCTACAGTAAATGACAGTGTAACCCTTGAACATTCCTACTATATGCTGCATTGCTCTAATTAATCTTGCTTACTTGTTCCCTTTGTAATTAGGGTATGCAGTAAAAATATTTAATTAGTAATTCCCCTCAATCAAAAACAACCAAGGCATTGCATAATTACAGTGTCTAATTTTTTACTGATGTTCGTGAATAGTCTCCTTATGTTAAAAAAATGCATATGTTAAAGCCTTCGATTTTTCATGATAAACTTACATTTAAGTAAATGATCATGGTTTTGTCTTACAAAAGGAAGCTGCAGCTTGCCATTCAGTTTCAGAATATATATATATATTTTATTTCTAGATATTTCTTAAGGACTGTTGTATTTATTGTGAACATTAACTATTCTAATTATTAAAATCAATGCATATATAATATTATAAAAACGTATAATTCTGAGTTAAAAGAATGTTATGTCACTTATTTAATTTTATTTATTTATTTAAGATTAAAATCTGATTTATGCTGTACATTAAGAATGTGGATCTAAATTTCATATTTTGAATTTACATAATGCATTTGCTACTTACCTTTATCTCAGAACAGACATTTACTTTTTAAACTGATGTTCTCTGCTTCCTGTCTGGATGCATTAAATAAATATTATTTGAAGGAAGGTCTGTTTACATGGAGTCATCCTGCGGATCTTTGCAGGTGCAAGCCTGTTGTGACACACATTTGCTTTGAGTGATGGCTACTGTTGAGTTGTTCAGGGAAGGTATCACAGGAGGACTTCACATTCTATTTTTTCTTTCTTTTTTTAACCAAAAATATCTGTGAGCATACCTGGCTGTAAAATCATACTGACTTGTATTCAGTGTTTCATATTTTCTTAAAATGGTATGTTCATTGTGTTTCCTCTGATAATCGCTATTAGAGGGAGAATAGCTTATGAATTGGTTGAACCTGTCAGTCTTCTACAAACCTGTTTTTAACCAGCATTATGTTAACTAATAAAGCAATTGATGTGAACTATAAACACTGATTCTGTTTTATTCATGTCTACTGTGACTTGTTTCCACAATTATTCCTTTCTTTATGATTCAGGACTGAGTGACTGTGCTTGGTGGTGCTACACTTCAAACCTTGAATGTCTTTCCTGGGTTCAGAAAGGCTTATCATGATATGCAGAAGCCTTAACTCGGAAGGTTTCTGCATCATGCTAAGCCAAAGTCTGCTCTACCACTGAGGTTTACATTTGTCGGGGCCTCAGTGCATTAGCTACATGTTAGCTGTGAATGCTTGTATAATGTGTTAGTCATACATTTGTTTCTGATATTACTATAATACTCATAGGTCTTCTCTTTGAGTAAACAATCCATTTTTCCAACATAAACATGGCACATGCAATACACTGAGACAAATATACAACAGCTCAGGTATTACAATTGAAACTGCCAGGGTGTCCTGATGAATGGCACAACAGAAGTTTTACTCATATCCAAACTACATCTGCATTGGCAACATGCACTTAATTTCCCCCTGACCAGATCTATCATTAGCAGACCTTGCTGCAAATGTCAACATTTTTTGATGTTGCTAGCTTTTCTAAAAATTCTTGGTGAAAGTGCTTCAAACTCAACCAATTGAAAAACATTAAACCAATTGTTTTTAATGTTGTCATACATTTCACCAGAATCTAAAGAAGTAGTAGTCATGAGCATTTCAGTTGTATAGTTTCTGTCTCATTTCTCTGTGGAATGATCTAAAAGTGAAGAATCAATTAAAATAGGTCTGTACAAACTATTTGTATTACCGAGTACCAAACCATACATGCTATTAATTGTTCAGTATAGCTTCTAATTAAAAACATTGTCTTGAGATTGTACATTTTTATTAAGCAACACATCATCTGAAATCAAACAAGAAAGCCTAATCATTTGCCCCTTAACCACACATTTCTTATGGTGAAAAAGATGCCAACTTTAAAAAATCTAGATCATCATCATCATCATCTTCTTTCAGCTGTTCCCGTTAGGGGTTGCCACAGCGAATCATCTGTTTCCATTTCTTCCTGTCCTCTGCATCTTGCTCTGTCACTCCAACCACCTGCATGTCCTCTCTCACCACATCCATAAACCCATAAACCTTATCTTAGGCCTTCCTCTTTTCCTGTTACCTGGTAGCTTCATCCTTAGCATCTTTTTCCCAATATACGCAGCATCCCTCCTTAGCACATGTCGAAACCAACGTAATCTTGCCTCTCTGGGTTTGTCTCCAAACCATCCAACCTGGGCTGACCCTCTAATATACTTATTCCTAATCCTGTCCACCCTCGTCACACCCAGTGCAAATCTTAACATCTTTAACTCTGCCATATCCAGCTCAATCTCCTGCCTTTTTGTCAATGCCACTGTCTCCAACCCATATAACATAGCTGGTCTCACTACCCCCTTGTAGACCTTCACCTTCACTCTTACTGGTACTCGTCTGTCACAAATCACTCCTGACACTCTTCTCCACCCACTCCATCCTGCCTGTACTCTCTTCTTCACCTCTCTTCCACACTCACAGTTACTCTGAACTATTGATCCCAAGTATTTAAACTCATCCACCTTCGCCACCTCTACTCCTTGCATCCTCACCATTCCTCTATCCTCCCTCTCATTCACACACATATATTCTGTCTTAGTCCTGCAGACCTTCATTCCTCTTCTCTCTAGAGCATACCTCCATCTCTCCAGGGTCTCCTCCACCTGTTCCCTACTCTCACTACAGATCAAATGTCATCTGTAAATATCATAGTCCACGGGGACTCCTGTCTGATCTTGTCTGTCAACCTGTCCATCACCATTGCAAGTAAGAAAGGGCTCAGAGCTGATCCTTGATGTAGCCTCACCTTCACCTTAAACACGTCCGTCACTCCCACCACAGACCTCACCGCTGTCACACTACCCTCGTACATTTCCTGTACAACTCTTACATACTTCTCTGACACTCCCAACTTCCTCATACAATACCACAACTCCTCTCTAGGCACCCTGTCATATGCTTTCTCTAAGTCTACAAAAACACAATGCAACTCCTTCTGACCTTCTCTGTACTTCTCCATCAACACTCTCAGAGAAAACATCGCATCTGTAGTGCTCTTTCCCAGCATGAAACCATACTGCTGATCAATAATCATCATGTCCCTACTTAACCTAGCTTCCACTACTCTTTCCCATAATGTCCTGCTGTGACTGATCAATTTAATCCCTCTGTAGTTACTGCAGCTCTGCACATCACCCTTATTCTTAAAAAGTGGTACCAAAACACTCAGGCATCCTCTCACTTTCCAAGATTTCATTAAACAATCTGGTTAAAAGCTCCACTGCCATTTCATCTAAACAACTCCATGCTTCCACAGGTATGTCATCTGGACCAACAGCCTTTCCATTCTTCACCCACTTCATATCTATCCTTACTTCCTCCTTGCTAATCCATTGTAATTCATGATTCACTATCCCCACATCATCCAACCTTCTCTCCCTCTCATTCTCTTAATTCATCAAGCCCTCAAAGTACTCTTTCCATCTCCTCAACATACTCTTCTTGCTTGTATGTTTCCCTCATTATCCTTTATCACCTTTACCTGCTGCACATCTTTCCTAGCTCAGTCCCTCTGTCTAGCCAATCGGTACAGGTACTTTTCTCCCTTCTTAGTGTCCAACCTTTCATACAACTCTTCATATGCCTTATCCTTAGTCTTCACCACCTCTCTCTTTGCCATGCACCTCATCTCCTTATACTCCTGTCTACTTTCTTCATCTCTCCCACTTCTTCTTTGCCAACCTCTTTCTCTGTATACTCTCCTGTACTTCCTCATTCCACCACCATGTCTCCTTGTCATCCTTCCTCTGTCCAGATGTAATACCAAGTACCTTTCTAGCAGTCTCCCTTACTAGCTCTGCTGTAGTTACCCAGCTATTTCGTAACTCTTCACTGCCACCCAGTTCCTCTCTTAACTCATCCCTGATCTCCACCTCACAATTACCCTTTTTCAATTTCCACCATTTGATCCTTGGTGCTGCCCTCACACTCCTCCTCCTCTTCTTGATCACCAACGTCATCCTACAAACCACCATCCTATGCTGCCTAACTACACTTTCCCCGGTCACCACTTTACAGTCTCCAATCTCCTTCAAACTGGCCCTCCTACATAAGATATAATCGACCTGTGTGCATCTTCCTTCACTCTTGTATGTCAACCTATGCTCCTCCCTCTTGTTAAAATACGTATTCACCACAGCCATGTCCATCCTTTTCGCAAAATCCACTACCATCTGACCTTCTGCATTCCTTTGTCTAACACCATACCTACCCATCACTTCCTCATCCCCTCTATTCCCTTCACCAACATGCCCACTGAAATCTGCTCCAATCACCACTCTCTCACCCTTGGGTACAGTCATCACCACTTCATCCAACTCACTCCAAAATTTTTCTTTCTCATCCATCGCACACCCAACTTGTGGAGCATATGCACTAACAACATTCATCGTTAGACCATCAATTTCCAGCTTCATAAACATCACTCTATCCAACACTCTTTTCACATCCAAAACGCTCTTAGCATACTGTTCCTTCAGGATAACTCCTATGCCATTTCTCCTCCCATCCACACCATGATAAAACAATTTAAACCCACCTCCGATACACCTAGCCTTACTCCCCTTCCATCTGGTCTCTTGCACACACAATATACCAACCTTCCTTCTGTCCATCATATCAGCTAGCTCTCTCCCTATACCAGTCATACTGCCAACATTCAAAGTTCCGACCCTCACTACCACAGTCCTAGCCTTTCTCCTCTCTTCCTGCCTTCAGCCATGCCTTCCGCCTCTTCTCCTCCTTCAGCCAACAGTAGCCGAATTTCCACCAGCACCCCTGTTGGCTAACAGTACTGGTGGTAGTCGTTAACCCAGGCCTCGACCAATCCAGTATAGAAATATTTACTGGTGT
This sequence comes from Protopterus annectens, assembly GCF_019279795.1. Classification (NCBI taxonomy): domain Eukaryota; kingdom Metazoa; phylum Chordata; order Ceratodontiformes; family Protopteridae; genus Protopterus; species Protopterus annectens. The sequence continues at coordinate 278,805,777 of NC_056751.1, forward strand.
CCGCACTGAAACTTTCCTTTAATATTATCCTTCTGTATTTTACCATCTAAATAATATATAAAAACCACTGAGTCTAAATATAAGTCAGTAGTGCCTTCCAAATAGTGAATAAATGTTTTAAACTGATGTACATCACCAGCCTGCAAAATAAAAATGTCACCCATGTACCTGAAATAACTGAATAAAAGCATATTTGCTACTGAAAATATTTTTTGTTCCCTTTTAACAAACACCTAATTAGCATATATGGAAGCTGCAGCAACACTCATAGCCACACCTTTCATTTTTTAAAGTATCCCTTTAAAAAATAGAAAGTTATTTCTAAGGATATATCTATAAATGTTTCAGTCACCCTAATTTCAAAGTCCAATAAAAAGTGAGCTACAACAGTACTATTGAACCTTGTTCATGTGGTATTACCAAAGACAGACTCTTAATGTCTGCTGTAATAAATACTAAATTGTCATCATATACATCAACCTCCCCTCCTTTCAATCTCTCCCCTCTTCTCTCTGCCAACACTCTTTCTGTCATCCTTTACTTGTTCCACAGGATAAGATATACAACAATCTCTTCAGTCTTGCAAGTGTTTACTAATTATCACTAAAACTTCCTTAATAAACTTTAAAGTGACTATGTATAGGAGGACACTTGCTATGCCTACCATAACTACAGTATCCTATTACTGTTACTGTGACTTTGTATAAGAGGCTACCTTACATCTGTAGGATTATGCCTTATATTAGTAAAGAAATTTACGTTAATCTTTTTATAAGATGCAGCTACATGTGTCTACTATCTCACAGTATCTATTTATTCTTATTGTAAAATTCTATGTGAAGAATTTATATGTGATTACTTTTTAATTATATTTGCAACTACTTTTGAATTTAATGTATAGTATCTACCTTTTTGGAGCTTTTGTCCTTGGGTGTCTGCAGAAAACGGGCACCCGCCTAGACAGACTAACCCGGTCAACAAATGTCAAATAAATAATAAATAAATAATATGCAACTCTGGTTAAAGTGCCTAAAAGTGACAAGAATCTTTGAATAAATGAGCAAATGTGCAAACAAATGTTTGAGCTTTCTATCAACAAAGATGACAAGTTCTTGGTAACTGACCTTCTAGCAGACACAATAGGTCTTAAAGACAGGTCTTCCAAACAAGTATATATTTTGGGAATACTGAAAATGCCTAGTATTATATGATGTGTGGCATTTAAAAACTGATATAGCTCCAACAAATTCACCTGATGCCAAACCATATTACACCGAGTGATTGTAATGGATGCATAGGCCATATTAATTTTGTTAATGGAAACTGCTGTGTAACAATCACAGTCATTACAGAGTGATTGTAATGGATGCATAGGCCATATTAATTTTGTTAATGGAAACTGCTGTGTAACAATCACAGTCATTCAGCAACAATAACATCTTGGCCAAATAGTTAAGAGAACTCATAATAACCAGCCCACCATGTTTATTGGGCTTTATTACTGGAATTCTCCTATCTTTTGAAATAGCTGTCAAAGCTGCTTTTTCTTTAACTATAGTGTTATAAAACCTTACATTTAGTCTTTAACAAACATTTAAATTCATTCTCACATACAGATTCAAAACTCTCAATCTTCAAATTAGAAAGAGGAATAAAAACACTTGACCTGGAGAAAGGTTTAAACATCCATTCATTCCTGTAGTGGAATAATGCACCAAAGTTCAAATTACGTGCAAGTACAGTCACAATTGTCAGCAAAATAACTAAATTGTCCTGACACACAGGGAGAAAAGAAAAAAACATTCTTAAACAAATCAAAGTGTACCTCTTCTACAGAAACAATTACTATAACTGTAACTTGAAAAATCACCATCAGTCTTAATGTCTAAATAATCTCATAAAACAAATCTTCATTCATGAATTCTCCACAGGAAAATCCTGGTGTTGCAATTACCACCTTGTATTTCTCCAAGATACATTCTGCCAGAAGTTCTGTGGCCACCCCTTCTGCTGAAAGGTCCTGTTGGTCAAATATTTCAACAACCTCAGAAGTTGAACCTCCAAAAAAATAACCCTGAGTGAAATATTCACAGCTGTTATAGTGCTTGACTTCCACTGAGGGGCTTTCCCCAGAAACAAAAATGTCACTACTATTCTTTTTCACTTTTTTTTAGGTTTTAGATAAGCTCTAGCTTCCAAATATTCAATACGGTCTCTCTGAAGTTTCTTGCTTTTGCATTCCTATATTTTATCACGTCTTGAAAACCTAATTGTACTTAACTTTATATGTGTAAAATATTACATCTTTAGTGATAAAATCATTTAGCAATTTAATACCATCCATAAGTACTGTAATCGAGGCTGTATTGTGCTTCATTAGTAAAGCTATTACTTCACATACAGTATATAATGCCATTAGGAAATTCCCAAAGTTTAAGCTGTTCAGGGACTCATTCTTTAGAAATGACTTCCTTCAGAAATGCATTGTCCAACAGGAGTGACTTGTATTTAATTAACTTATTCCCAAATGTCGACAATTGCTGTTCTATTGTCTTGTTGGATGCTGAAGGACAAGAAATATCAAACATTGATACATGACCAAGTAATTTTTTTAAATCAGATTCAATACCTGCACTAAATGTAAAATGTGACTTACTTGCTCATGGAGAATACCCCTGAACTGTGGTTGAGTATAACATCCATGCAGTATATTCACACACAACAGGATGACTTGACTTGGTGAAACATATTTCATTTCCCTTGTTTGTACCATTAACATACTGACTAAGTTTCCAAATAAGCAGAGTTAAATCACCTGGCAGACTCAAACTCATCATGATAGCTGATGTGTTAGGTGAATTTAAGAAGACATAAGCTGGTATGATGTTAACCAAACTGTAGAACCAAAGAAGACACTGTGCCAGCAGCAAACATTAAAACACAATAACCAAAAGATTCTCCAACAACTCCAACCAGGAAAACACACCAAAATTGGAAACAAAATTAAATTCAGTTGAACACTTTCATCCTTACAGAAATGGACTTGCTTTCAAAACTGAATAGTAAAAACACACTTCATATTTTTACCCAACAAAAATGCAAGTTAAATGAAAACAATCAACAATATGAAGAAAAGCACACAGCATTTACTAATACTAAGTACTTTTAATTTTAAAAGTGGTAGGATGGCTGCTGTATCATCTAAACCTGGTGGTCTGCTCCCATCTAATCTCAGTTGCCATTACAATCTTTATTCTCAAATAAAATTTTCCAAAGACCCCCTTCCCCATCCTTAGATAAATCGTTGTACTTTCCATGTAGATTAGGGCACAGAGTAGTACTGAACTGTGTATGTCTAATAAAAACATTAGTTTAAAAGCTAGAAGTAGATGCATTTTGCATTTCACAATGGAACCAGAAAATACAGCCACCATAGATCTCACTAAAATACCATTTTTAATGCTTTGTCCCTACTTAAAATCAGGGCTTCATCAGAATAACTTATTTTATGCCAGATACCAATTTAAATAGCAATGATATTTCAATTAAAATGTCATAGTTGAACATTATATAATTACTTTAAACATATTTATAAATAAAACACAGTGTCCAAAAGTTTTTATAAATTAAGTTAAATATATAAACAATTAAATATTCAGTACCTTGTTTCTAATGCCCTTTTTGTTTAAAAAATATTTACTACTAATTGTATCATTAAGATCAGGCAGTCAACCTCTGCAGTTACTTGGTTCATGATCTAAAATACTAAAATTAATTTTTCCCTCTTGAAGTACCAACTAATGTCTACACAGAGTATTCCTAAATGTGATAAATATTTTTTAATTCTACTTTGCAACCTACATGTAGTTATCCCAATATAAAAGTGACTTAATACACCACATATTGCAATGTAAACAACTCCAAATGAGTTACAATTATAATGGCATTTTAATGGTATTGTTTCTTCACAGTGGGGTAAGAAAAACAAATGGATTCTCAGAGATATATTTACAGATATTGCAAAAAACACATTTAAACATGCCACAGAAATGAATGAAATCATTAAGCCTTCTACTTTCAATCCACCGCTTACTTCTACTTTACTAACTTTCTAGGATTCTTGTGGTAATGACATTAGAAGGTCGTTAAAAGATGTACCCAAAACATCATATACAACTCCAAAGAATGTTGTTAAAATGCAAATGCGACAAACCAGTGACCACATAAATGATTCAATATCCTCTAGCACCTTGGAACACAATGCCTTCAGTGGAGTAAAAAAACTAATACTGAAACATCTTATATACTTTAAAGCATCACTTCAACAATTACATAATTAATCACCCATTATATTAAAACTTTCCAATTACAAGACATGTTAATCCCTGCAGGGGTTAAAGTACCATATTTTAAAAGAAAAAGAGCTTCCTTATACAGAGGCTTCTTTTTAGCATCAAAAAATCCTTCACATTTTTCTATTTTTTCTAAAATAGTGCCCTGCAATCCTGCAGAGTCTCCATTATGGTGCTGTAAAAAATGTTGTGCAATATCTCTAACATGCTCCTGGAAATGAAGCTTGAACACCCACTTACTTTCCCCCCACATAAAACATATTACATGAACATTTTAAAGCCTAAATAATGCATTCCATATTACAACAAAAACTACTTAATGCATTGAATTTACAGCCATTAATATATATTTGCATGAAATATATTTACCACAAAGGTGTGTACCCTTTAAAATAGGGATCCTACATACATCATAACAAGGAGCTTTAAATTTACTATGCACAAGTCTGTCTCTAATACTTCTTCCCCTCCTAAATGAAAAAAAAATAGGAGTTCTACATAGCTCAAAAATTCTTTAAAATTGAGAAGGTAGCTCCAATATTGTTTTACAATTGCAACTATTTGATTACTCATCAAATCATGCAGTGTTACCATACATATCTTTTTCTTTTCTTCTCTATTAATAATTGTATTACTATTAGAATTATATTTAATTTGCTTAACACTATCCTTCTTTATACTATAAAAGGAACTTTTTACTTCCTTTTCCTCATATCCCCTTGAGATCAACATTTCGACTGTTTTATTATATTCCTCTTACAAAATATTTTTATTATTACATAACCGCTTAACTCTCATAAGTTTATCATACGGAAGGAATTTAATGAGATGTGATGGATGAAAACTTGTACCATAAATCTCCAAATTTCCTATGTACTTTAGTAATTATACCTTCACTAATAGTGCCTGCTAAACATACATAAAAAAAAACACTTACAGGCCACAAGCAGAGGTTTCAAATTGTAAACCAAACTAATTATTGTTCAGTTCATTCACAAACTCACTGGCCTTCTCGTGTCCAGCCTTATAAATAAATATAAGATCATCTATATATCTATAATATTGGCAAACATGTTGATTGAAAAATAAGTTCTTTTATACATATTATATATATATTCATACTCAAATAGACCCATCATAATATTGGCATACACGGGTGCAAATGAAGCACCCACGGCAGTGCCTTGTTTCTGATGATATAAGGTGCCATTGAGTTCAAAATATTTGTTTTTCAAGCTAAACTCCACTAGTTGAATAATATATATATAGCTACAAGGCTACCACCCAATGCAAACCTCAATGCTTCAATTCCATAACTATGTTTGATACTGGTGTACAGACTCTTAACGTCTATCACCAACCAGAACATATCTTTCTCCCACTGAATGGTCTTTATTTTATTCAAAACATCAAATGTATCTTTAATATACGAAAGTTGTTTTTTTAGTACGTCTAACAAATAATTATGTAAAAGATACCAATCTTATTAAAAAAATACTGACACACTGATACTATGGGTCTTTCTGGAGGATTCAAAACATGCTTATGTATTTTAGAAAGGCAGTAGAAGGTTGCCATTTTACATCCTTCTACACTAAATTTCTTATTAACACTATCACCTGTGAAATATCCTAACCCATTTCCTTTCAATAACTCCTCATAATTCTGAATGGCCTTTCTATAATCCTCAGTATAAGCTATACTATATGTATCTGCATCATTCAAGTGCTCATAATACATCCCAAGATATTGCTCATAATGTAACATAACCAACTTATTCCCTTTATCAGCTGGTTTAAAGATTACTTCTTTTTTGTTACATAATGCTTGCAAAGCGAGCCACTCTAATTTAGTCAAATTGTACTTTACCTGGTCTCCACATTTAACAAATTGTTCATAAGCATTTTCATCAACAAAATTAACCATAATAGAAAATTGCTGCACACCCTCACGGTTAATTGGTGGAATAAATTGAGTTTTAAAAGGCACTGTGCTTGTATTCAATTTGCAATAAGCATTACAGTCACCATAGCTATCTAGTTCAGAAAAGTATGAATAAAAACTTGAGTTTGCATTGCATGATTTATCAAGTTGCTGTTCCATAAAATTGTTATCCTTACTATTCTGAAAAAAAGTTCCAATGGTGCAATTTTCTCACAAGGCAAAAAATTTATTTTTTGAGCATATAAAGTCTAGGCATCACAGCTGGAACAAATTTTATGACTAGGATTAACACTGCAGCCTCCTGGTCATTTAATACATAACCAGATAAATTCGCCACATAATTAGTGTTAGACAAAGTCACAGCATCAGTTCTTCCTAAATTTTTTGTAACTTTGTTGTTGGTGTGGCTGTTGATATAAGGTTGTTCGCTGTTGAAAATAACCATCCCTCTGTGTCTCAAACATTTCTCCCTCGTTTTCTGGTGTTCTCACCAGTTCTATCCTCACAAAAAGTCTGTTTCATATAATTTGTCTCTTTTGCTGCTGGCAGCTCCGGGTAGTCTGTGTGGTCACTATCTCAATCAGTTGACTCTTCCATAAACTCAGAAGGTGCACCCACACCTTCTTGTTGATTTTTATGCTCTTCTGGGACTCGAAAATTAAAGTCTTTGTAGCATGTATTATGATTGGTCTTCCAGAGGAAAGCCAAGCCCCTTTTCTAATCCCACAAGTCTCAAAACAGTTTCTTCTTTTTAACAGCTAAAAGCTGATTTTTCTGATTCAGCCAGTTTAATATTAATGTCACACAACAATTGCTCTATTTGGCCAAGAGGAATATTAACTGTCAGCTGGTCAAATATAGATGATATTTTTGCCTTTAACTTACATTGCTTTAGTAAGTCTTGTTCCACTAAAATGGAAATCCATTCAATGGAACACTTGTGGGCTGCAGTAACCCACCTTTTCTGAAAATTCACATCTTCTTCATGACTCATATCAAACGGAGTTGTGGGACTCTTAAAAGCCCTTAAGCCATGAGGTGTCACATCTAATTCTAAATAACGCTGCAAACTAAGAATATTATATAATATGCATATACCTAAAACATATTTTTTTTTAATTTTAAGAAACAACAAAAGCTCATTTCTGAATTGATTTATAACAATCTGAGATTCATGAGAGCTGACAAAGGTGTTGGATTTATAATTATGTATCATAATGAATATGTAAACTTTATAGAAAATATGTTAAAAAATACTGATGAGTTTTGTAAGGTTAATCTTTCTGATATATATTATAGTTAAAAAGGTATAGACTGTAGTCTTAGACTGGGTTGAGCAGCATTATTTGGAATCCAGTATGTATTCATTTGTCAGTGTTGACTGCCCCAGAATAGGTCTTTTATTAGGCATCCCCAAAGTCCACAAATTCAGGTATTCACCACTGTTTAGACCTATTGTCGCTATTTATGGTAGTGCTACTGAAGGCATTTCTATTTATTTAGATGCCATTTTGAATCCCATAGTACTACAGGGAGTTATATCAAAGACTTCTGGTATCCTTTGATTAAGATACAGTCTTTTTCTTTTAATGGATCTGAAACTATGTTATTCACATTAGACATCATCCAATCTTCATTCACAAGTATACCATTTGAAGAATGTATAGAGTTTGTTATACAATTTCTTTCTTTCTGTTCATAATGTGATAATGTCTGTATTAATTATATTTTTCTGTTAATTCAATTGGAACTAGAAAATAAAAATTTGTTTTTAATTATCAGCACCACCATCGGATTAAGGGCATGGTGATTGGAGCCTCTGGAGTCCCTTCTTTTGCTAATTTGGTACTGGTTTGGTGGAATGTCAATTATTTAACAAAAGTTAAATAATTTTTCTGAGGTAGCTTTTTTCAAAAGATTTGCAGATGACATTATTTTCATTTGGCAAGGTACCAACAAAGAGTGCCATTTTAGAATTAAATAATACTACCTCATTTTTAACTTTTGCTATAGTTTTTGTCATAAACTGAACTTCTTAAATGCAGAATTGTCTATGGATCTTGAATTACATTGTTTCAACAGTAAAATCCTCAGGAAAACAACTTTTGATAATATTTATGTTAATTTTTCTAGTAGCCATCCATTGTTTATAAAGCAAAACATCCCTAAAGGACAACTGATATCAGCATCTATCTGACCACACGTGGCAAATGTTTTTATGCTAAATTAGAGTTTATAAGTGGGATAGTTTTGAAAAGAGCCTAGAAAAAAAACTTGTTGATGCCCAATATTAATGAAATAGTTCAAAAAAGATTTTTTCACCTGCAATTAAAAGGTGGTTTAAAATAAATGAGGGCTACTGTGAATGAAAACATACCATCCATAGGTTCTATGTGCTTAAATCCATCAATGGACAATTATGGTAATAAGCATATTATAATTAATAAATATTGTATTTTGAAGGGAAATGCAAATTTATTTAAAGTGGTAGAGAAGACACCCAGGGTTGTTTTTACAAAATAAGTTTTACTTTAAAAAGTTTATTGGAGAGGAATGAACTTTTTCTAGATTTATCCCCACCAATAAATCATATGGGGTATTCAAACATATTTTTGTGATATCTGTAGACATATCTCTGAGGGTCCATTTGTTTTGCTTTTGCATGGTTAACAAACAATACCATTAAAATATCATTATAACTGTAACTCATTTGGAGTTGTTCACATTGGAATATGTGGTGTATGCAGTCACCTTAATAATGGGTTGACCACACATTTGTTGCAAAGTAAAATTAAGGAATATTTAGCAGCTGTAGGAAGTAAAGATATCAGGAATGCTCTGTGTATGCATTCCTTGGTGTGTCAACATGGAAAATTTTATATTACTATTTTAGGTCATGAATGAAGTGACTGTAGAGGTAAGGATTTCTAAAAAAGGTAAGAATCAAGTGAGACCAGATGGCAGATAAAAATTGAAGCTGAACAAAAAGGGCATTAAATAAAGGGCACTAAATGTTTGTATACTTAATTTATAAAAAAAAGTACATAATATGTTTTATTTATAAAGTTCTATTACTTAGTGCTGTAATGTTGAACTGTGATCTTTAAACTGTGATATCATTGCTATTTAAATCCAAACTTTGTATACTTTAGCTATTCTGATCAAGTCCTGATTTTAAGTAAGGACAAAAGCAATAAATAAAGCAAACTATGTTTTGGTGAAATCTGCAGTTGGTGTTTTTTTTTTTTTTTTTTTTTGGATTAATAGTTTGTAGTTTTCCACTTCTCTCCAGAGCTTATTTTTTGTTATTTCATGATCTAAATAAATACTTAGAATTGTCTTTTTCATTGTTAAAGTAGAAACAGCAAGACTTTAAGAAAGCCATTCAAGTGGAACTGTTATTTCAATTTCTTTTTATGAAGTTTTACTTATCTCCCAACACATTCAAGTTAAGGCATTTCAGGATAACTAAAGAATGCAAGGTTTATATTGTTCAACTGTATGAAGTTGAAATAATTTTTGGAACTGCTATTCAAAACATTCCTTTTTAATTCTGAAATTGTATTATTTCAATATCTTAGTTGATGGGAGATCTGAATGAAGGGAATCAATGCTAGGAAGGCATCCTGTTTGCATAAAAAGGTGCTAAATAAATGGGTTGCACAACATAAATTTGCATGATGATACCATGTACAAAAGAGAGTAAAGCAAATACTGGAGCTCCTGGTGTGCTACTAAGTACTGGTTGTATAAATGATGTATATGGAAGTTTAAATATTACTTGGTGTTACAATGCTGGGTAGGTAGGCAGAAAATGTCTCAGGCAATAATTAAACATCTATCCAAAACTTCAGTTAAAGGAAATATAGTTTGCTTTATTTAGTGTTTTCGTCCCCACTTAAAATCAGGACTTAAATTCTTTCCCATCCCAATGATAACTTGTTCTCATACTTGGAGGAAGACCTTTGATAATTGCCAGTGAATTAGAGAGATCACATCATGTATGAGTGTGATAACAATACAGCTACTGTGATTTCAGGTAGATATAGTGAGCATGTCTGCAACAAAGGGGCAGTGCTCTGCCCTTAGTAATGAAACACACTAAGATGGAAACAACTGGTAAGCAGCATTTTAAAAATAAGAACTAGTAGTAATTATTTTTTATCAAAATTAAGTCTATATACTTCATAAGTCTTTCCAACTATCTTAAGTTTTGAATTCAGTGACAGAATGAGAGTATTTATTTATAGTCACTTAAAATATTTGTATATTTAGAATATAGTGTCTGGCAACTGTGGTAAGTCAGTATATGTAGAAAAGAAGGAATGTGACTTCTTGTTCATTTTTGGGAATTACATAAAAGCTCTAAACAGGACTGTTGTTGAAAAATATATAATTGGCATGCCATTAGGATTGCCTTGAATTGAGCTATATTATCCTTTTGCTTTTAAATTGTTGTTTCTGAACCTCCTAAAGTTACCAGCTCTACTTGAGGTCAGTATGTGACTTTGAGTGATAGCTTAAGTTGGATAAAACCTGATTAACCTTTGCAGCTTACTGTATATGCACATGATGCTTAGTGGATAATTTTAAAATGTAATTTAGATCATGTGGCAAGGAAGCAGACTCAAAGGAATCCATAACACGAGCTGCAGTTCCAAGAAAAAACAGCATTTATTACTGCCTGTTAGTAGCCTGATTAAATTGTAACTGTTATTGTAAGCCTCTTAGTTTTGGTTTAAGCACTTGGTTTTCAGCCAGATATTTTACATTAAAAAGGTGTGTAGTCTATACTCTTGTGGCAGGAGAGGTAGCTTACATCCTTCTAAGTTGGAAATTGCTGATTGATGGCTTATTGTGTTTGTTAATCTAAAAGTGTCTTAGTTCTGGTTTAATTGCTTGGGCTTCAGGCCAGTTATTTTACGTTAAGAAAGTCTGTGGTCAACACTCTTGTGGGAGGAGAGGGTACCCTCTTCTCTTCTGAGCTGAGAATTACTGGCTGAAGCTTTAATGTCTATGCTCTTCTAAATGTCTTTGTTCTGGTTTAAGCACTTTGGTTCCAAACCAGTTATTTTCTATTAGGAAGATTTGTGGTCTAAACTCATGTGGCAGGAGGGGATAGCCTACACACTTCTAAGCTGGGAATTGCTTGTTGAAGGCTTATTGTGTCTGTTATTCTGAAAGTTCCTTATTTCTGGTTTAAGCACTTGGGTTCTAAACCAGTTATTTTACAGGTTGTGGTCTAGATACTTGTGGCAGGAGAGTGTAGCCTAAACTCTTCCAAGCTGGGAATTGCTGGTGAAGGCGTAATGTGTCTGTTATTCCAAGTGTTTTTGTTCTGGTTTAAGCACTTGGGTTCCAAACCAGTTATTTCACATTAGGAGGGTTTGTGGTTTACACTCTTGTGGGATTATTCTACTGAATTTTTTTTAAACATTTTATTTTGTAACTGCAATTTTCTGCATTTTGAATTTCTAATACTTCTGCATTTTATAGCATAGGCTAGATTCAGGCTTGCTGAATCTAGACTGTTTTGTAGCAATTGAGCACTAAAACCAGCCATCTTCCATTAAGATGCCCCCCCCGCCATACACCCTTGTGGCAGAAGTATGCAGCAAAGGACCCATCTGAGTTGGGGATTGTAGGAATAAGGGTCAGGTGTGGGCTTTCCCTTTGGTTATTTTGTTTAAAATCATTTAAGATCCTCCAAAAAATTACTACTCAAAGTAACTAAATTTAATAATTGTTATGATAGCTCTCTGTTGTCCTACCAAATATCTAAGCCCCGGAATTCCATGCCTCAGACAATACTAAATTCTAGCAACACATCCAAATTTAAACTACTGCTTAAGGAACATCTAAACAAAAACAGGCTTTGCTCCTGCACTAATCCAGGTTGATCATTCTGTCTTTCTTTGTTCTTACAACCAATATATATCTTCCCTTAATAAATTTGAACATTCAAACTATCCCTCTATCACAGAATTCCAATTTCTCTCTACCAATCTCAAGCTTACTACTGCTCCTATTTTTATTTGCCTATGTCAAGATTCCTACAGTTTCATCATATTCCCTCCTCCTTGTACTTCACCTCAGTATTGCCTTAGCTACCACTGTTTAGAACAAGTAACACTAGCATAGCAATAACCAGCCATGTTCTTGTTCATATACCATACATGTATCTCATAAATATTTACCACCAAAACCATGATACTGATCTACTGATCCATCATTTCTGTATAATGGCACGAGCTATTTTATGCTAGTTTATTTGTTAGCTTTCTTTCTTCTCACTTTATATTACTCTCTCAGTTTTTATCATTTATGAATAAACTGTTTACTACCAATATTTAACAAAGTCGTGTATTCGTGATTGTTATCAATTTCTTGTATTGTGCTTTTGTAATGAAGCTTTTCTCCCCGGGCCTCAACTGAGAAAGGGCCTCTGGCCCAGATGGACATCCCCAGTAAACAAATGTAAAATAAATAAACTTCGCTTCTATTTAAGCATCATGTTTGTGCAGGTTTGTGCTCAGTCTACCAGAGCTGCTCAGAGATTGCGCTGCTACTCTGCGAGCAACTCACCCCTAGCCCTCTATAGAATAGCCACTTTTTGTTAGTCTTACAGCAAAACCTGACCCATCTAGTCCACTTCCCAATAGTTATTACAGTATATACCTGCCATAATGGATGGACAGTTTCCCACCATTTCTCCAGCCAGCTTGATTAACATGGGCATCCTGAGGCAATGTGGCAATTTCCTCTTATATACTGACAACCAGTTACTCCTAAAACAAACAAATACAACATGTGAGAAATGTATCTATACTATCAATTCTCTCACATAAAAACAAAATAGATAACAAAAAGGTTTGTCAGCACACATACTTCACCTCTTGCACATAAGAGCACAACACATAAACCCACATACGCAGAGGTAATTGCTAGAAGCCTACCGAAAAATCTGAGACCTCATAAGCACAAACCTACTGCACACACTGCAGACCCAACAGAGTCCACTACACATAATAATACACACAACAGTGTCTCAGTCAATAAATCTGTAAGACAAAAAAAACTGAAAACCAAATGTCTTGGATATAGGCAACTCCACAGTGAGACACACAGATGCACCTATCACCAGGCTGGACAAGGAGATCATGGTCAGCTACATGTCAGGTGCCAGAATCCATCAGATTACACAAACAATCAAGCCCCTCAACAAGTACCATTATGACTCTGTCATAGTCCATGTTGGAGTGAATGACTTGAGATGTACCTCACTGGATTAGATAAGAGAGACATGACTGACCTCTCAGATTATGCGTCCCAGGCAGGCATGTCCATAGCCCTAAGCAACATTCTACCTTCACCCAGGATATGCCTCAATATAATAAAAAAATGATTGACTTCAACAATTGGCTTGGCTTCTGGTTTCAATCCAGGGGATCCAGTATCTGTCAAGCCTGGGAAGATATGGTCGACAGACCACACTGCTTTGCCAGAGATAGTCTTCACCTGTCACCTTTTGACTTTCAGTTACTGGCAAAGGTACTTGCCTCCCCATAGTGCCTATTTTACACAATGTCATAACAATAAAATTTGTGATGTAAAAAAATTCACTAGAGGCAAACTAAGGGTTATGCTGTTTAATGCTAGGAGTCTAAATCAGAAACTGCACTCACTGGAAGCATTCCTTACTTTGGAAGATGCAGATGTCTGTGCAGTCACAGAGACATGGTTCAATGGTGCAGCGAGCTCCCCAGCCATGCAAGGCTACAATGCCTTCCACACATTCAAATCTCAAAATTAGCATGAAAGAACCAAAAGCAAAAGTGTATCTATCATCATTAAAGACAAATACACCTCAAGACTGGTCAAATAGTACGGCTCCCTACAACTACTCCAAGCCCAAATAACAGTTTGTAAAACCCCCTTCCATACCATTGTTAGCTATAGGTCCCCTACCATGAACCACGAAAACCACTTTGCCTACCTGGACCTACTTGAGTCATTTACTATACAATCAAACACCTTGGTGACAGGTGATTTCAACTATCCTTCTATCAATTGGGAGTCATATATTAGCACAAACACACTCACCATAAGGTTCCTGAACTTTGTTAAAACAAATGCTCTGGAACAGATAGTCATCACTCCCAGAAGGGGCTCAAATGTCTTAGACTTAATACTCACCAACATTGGGGGTCTCTGCACTACCCCTTGTGTGTTGCCCTCCCTGGTAAGGTCAGATCATAAATCAGTCTTGTTAAAAGTAACAATCATACCTGACCCCCGCAACCCCCCTCCCCCCAAGAGCAAAAAGCAGGAAAAAGTTCTCCAAAGCAAACTATAGCCTCATAAGTGATGGCATAAATAGTTTCAAACCCCCTGCTACCACTGTCAACAATGACTCCTATACAGAGATGCACACAAATTCCCTATATAAACACATATACAAATGTATAGCCTTGGCTATACCTGAATGGATCAAAACAAGGTCCTCACAAAAAAACAAGCCACCCTGGTGGACATCAAGCATAAATAGGTTATACAACAAAAAGAAGATACTAATGTTTTAAGAACAAGAAGGAACTGACTCAGCAGAGGAAGGACACCCTCCACAGCTTGAGCAAGAAAACTGAATATCTTGTAAAGTCATCTAAAGCCAATTACAAAACTAAACTAATATCCTTAACTAAGAATAATCACAAGGCATTCTTTAGCTACATCAGAAATCTAAAAGGGAAGGCCCAGCTTTATGCCAAACTAGTAGTGGATGGTACTACTCATACTGACCCTGAGGATATTGCCAACCTGCTATCAGACAGATTTGGTGCAAACTTTACCTCCGTGTCCCCACCAGACATACCCCAAAGTATGCCTGTCACCAGTCCTCTACTTAAGAGCAGGTCATAACCGCACTCTCCATGGCCAAAAACACAGCCTTTAAGGGATTGGATAACATTCCAGGCTGCCTACTAAATGGTCTAAAACAGGACCTAGTGGAACCACTTGGCACTCTCTTCAACCACAGTCTAAGTACTGGCTTTGTCCCTGCACAGTGGAAAATAGCAACAATAATTCCCTTGCTCAAAGGGGGTCCATCAACTGACACTGAGAACTATAAACCCATAAGCCTAACCAGCCTTCTCTGCAAGGTCATGGAGAGAATCATCATGGACCTCATCAACAAAGACATAGGTGACCTTCAAACTTTTGACTCGACCAAGTCAGGCTTTAAGTGTAGATCATGCTTATTAAACCTAGTGGACTTCTTAGAGAATCTCACCAAAGCCCTGGATAAAGGCAAAATAGTGCACACAGCCTATCTTGACTTAGCCAAGGATTTTGACACAATCCTCCACTCAGGCATCATTGAGAAACTCACCCAGCTGGGAATTAACCCATATGTCACTAGATGAGTAGCCAATTGGCTCACTGACAGAATACATAAGTCAAAGTTGGGGATTACACCTCTACCAGCAGACCAGTTACCAGTGGTACACCACAAGGATCTGTGCTGGGCCCCCTACTGTTTGGACTCTTTCTCAGAAGTTCAGGGGAAAAATAGATGGCCTGTGGCTTACCAAGGTCGGCAATGACTGCAAACTGGGTGCAATCACTGAGTCCCTCAACAATGTTGACATACTGCAAAAGGGGTTTACACAGACAAATGACCGGTACCAAAGCCATGAACTTAAACTAAAAGCAAAAAAAATGTGTTATCATCCCTTTCAGCAAAAGGAAAGTCCCTACAAATTACAATATTAACACTACCCCCCCCCCCCTTCGCTCACACCCTGTGGTGAGATTTGGGAACACAGATTGATAGCAACCTTAACTTTGATCACCATGTGTCCACAGTGGTAAGGAAGGCCTTCTATGTTCCATATCTCATAAGTAAGGTCATTGCATCCAGAGCGAAGGATGTTATAACTCCCCTGTACTCATTCCTCATCAGACCACTAATAGACTACAATGCTCGCTTCTGTATGTACCTCACCAGACACCTGCAGCACTTGGAGAGACCTCAGTGGTTTCTCACCAAGAAAATTCAGGGCCTTCAACACATGACCTACATGGACAGACTGAAGGCCCTGTCACTGTACTCTGTATTTTACAGGCTGCTGAGAGGCAAGTTGTGACTGGCCTACAGAGCACTCTGGAACCCTGCCTTAATGGAAATTCTGCAAATCCACAAAATAAAATGAAACAGGATTCATTTACTCTAGGGATCTTAAACTAGCCTGTGACATTAACAGGACATGCTGAAGAGAAGGATATGTCTCCCACAGATTGCCACTCCTCTGGAAAAAACTACCAATTCACATAGAACAGAGCTCCACAATGACCCTATTTAAGCTTAACTTAGACAACTGAATGGCAGACCATAAATTTATCCTGGGGGTGTCACTTATGTCCTTCTTGGATAAGGGCAGTTGGTGCTCATCACAGAGTCACACTCCAAATATAGACCATACAACTTGGTCAATAAAGAAACAAGGGTATAACATGGCTAAGCTTATAAAGGTCCTAGGGCCAATAGCCTAGTAACCTCCTATGAACTTATAAGGAAGGAAGGACGAGGAACATTGTTAAGTTTACTGAATAATTAAGATAGTTATTTAATTTTTTCCTTTGGCAATTCTGATTTGGTAATAATTCAGGGATTCCAAAGAATATGGTATACAATTTAGATCAACAAAAAATATCGTACAGGCTAAAACAGAGATGGATATTCACTCTCAGCAGGAGTTAATGAAGGACTTTTCCATGGCTTTTTAGGGAAAACAAGCATGCCGATACGTTTGTTAGAAAGCATTAATTTATCTGAAACTTCAGTTAGCCCATTAACACCTATATGATGTGGAATGTCACATCTCTAGCAGCCTAAATATATCTTGTATTCCAGAGCATTTTCTGGAAAATAAACTTAAAAGCATAAGATAAAAATGTAATTATTTTCTGAACAATAAAACCTATTAAAACTATACAAATAGTAGTGGTATCAGTAAGACATATTCTTTACAGTGATTATAGTTAGTGCATTCATAGTCTTTTCCATAAATACTGTAATATATTATAATGCACACAAACACCAAATTATATTTTTGTAAACTTTCACAAATATTCATATATTTAAATATTTACAGCCTAGACATATATTCTTAGAACATTTTTGTTAACCAGACACAAGCTTTCGCATAACAAGAAATTCCTCTATAAGTGCATGCTTACTGAGATATTTACAGAAATATGAAAACATATGCTTAATTGTATAATTGGCAAAACAAGTAAAATGTGCAACTTGAAGCGCAAATGTCAAAGACAGTTTTCTTCAACATCAAAGTTTCACTTAACGTCATGAAACAGTTTGTAAGTAATTTGCTTTTTGATGTATTAAAACATATGGAAATATTGCATATTTTCATAATTAGGGATTAAATTGATCAGTCACAGCATGAAGCTATGGGAAAGAGTAGTGGAAGCTAGGTTAAGAAGGGACGTGATGATTAGTGATCAGCAGTATGGTTTCATGCCGGGAAAGAGCACTACAGATGCGATGTTTGCTCTGAGAGTGTTGATGGAGAAGTACAGAGAAGGTCAGAAGGAGTTGCATTGTGTTTTTGTAGACTTAGAGAAAGCAGATGAGGGGGTGCCTAGAGAGGAGTTGTGGCATTGTATGAGGAAGTCGAGAGATTCAGAGAAGTATGTAAGAGTGGTACAAGATATGTACGAGGGTAGTGTCACAGCAGTGAGGTCTGTGGTGGGAGTGATGGAGGCGTTTAAGGTGGAGGTGGGATTACATCAAGGATCAGCTCTGAGCCCTTTCTTATTTGCAATGGTGATGGACAGGTTGACAGATGAGATCAGACAGGAGTCCCCGCGGACTATGATGTTTGCAGATGACATTGTGATCTGTAGTGAGAGTAGGGAACAGGTGGAGGAGACCCTGGAGAGATGGAGATATGCTCTAGAGAGAAGAGGAATGAAGGTCATCAGGACTAAGAATATATGTGTGTGAATGAGAGGGAGGACAGAGGAATGGTGAGGATGTAAGGAGTAGAGGTGGTGAAGGTGGATGAGTTTAAATACTTGGGATCAATAGTTCAGAGTAATGGTGAGTGTGGAAGAGAGGTGAAGATGAGAGTACAGGCAGGATGGAGTGAATGGAGAAGAGTGTCAGGAGTGATTTGTGACAGATGAGTACCAGTAAGAGTGAAAGGGAAGGTCTACAAGAGGGTAGTGAGACCAGCTATGTTATATGGGTTGGTGACAGTGGCATTGGCAAAAAGACAGGAGTTTGAGCTGGATGTGGCAGAGTTAAAAATGTTAAGATTTGCATTGGGTGTGACAAGGGTGGTCAGGATTAGGAATAAGCATATTAGAGGGTCAGCCCAGGTTGGAAGGTTTGGAGACAAAGCCAGGGAGGCAGAATTACATTGGTTTGGACATGTGCCGAGGAGGGATGCTGAGTATATTGGGAAAAAGATGCTAAGGATGAAGCTACCAGGTAACAGGAAAAGAGGAAGGCCTAAGATAAGGTTTATGGACTTGGTGAGAGAGTAAATGCAGGTGGTTGGTGTGACAGAGCAAGATGCAGAGGACAGGAAGAAATGGAAATAGATGATCTGCTGTGGCGACCCCTAACGGGAACAGCAGAAAGAAGATGATGATGACTAGCAAACTACTAGCAGCATTCCCAGTATACTGTGATATGAACTAGCATTAAAAGTGAGTAATGTCTCCTGCATTGGTGTTTTACACCATATGCCTCAATAAAATATAGGTTTGTCAGTTATGATAATATCAACATAAATCTGAAAATATGAGTAATAAGTGGCAAATGAAGATTAATTTCTCCACTGCAGGACATCCTAGATTGATAATCGTAATGTCATTTTGTTAAAAACTGCATGCCCTTTCTAATACCAGTATTAAGTAAGTCAGTTAGTTAAAGAAGGCAGGCCCAAAGAAGTTGTAGATGCCACAAGGCAGTATCGGTGTGAACTGGAAGTATACTTTTTAGGCTAGAGTGAGTTAAGTAAATTAATATCTTACAACAAATGAATGTTTCTATGTCTGTTACAAAATGTAATAGTCTGGTAGGTGGAATCTTGAAATCATAAGACAAAGCTGTTTATCATATCATGGTAATGGCAACAAAGTTACATAATCTAGAAGCTGCATATCAGATGTTTCACTAGATAATTACAAATATTTTGGTTTTGTGAAGGACAAGACATGTCTAATAAACTTGGTAGATTCCTTCGAGAAGATCAATAGAAATATGGATGAGGGCAATACTGCCTACCTTGATCTGGAAAAGGCATTTGACAAAATACCTCACTAGGATATTGTACACAAATTCACAAATTTAGGTATAAATCCCAGTGTCACCTGATGAATAACCAAATAGCTCACAGACAGGACACAGTAAGTTAAGGTGGGGGATTCCACCTCCACCAAAAGGCTTGTTACTAGTGGTGTCCCACAGGGTTCAAAACTGAAACCTGTCCTGTTTGGAATATACTTTTCTAAAGTCAAGGCAAATATAAAGCACCTTTGGCTGACCAAATTTGCTGATGACTACAAGCAGGGTGCAATCACTGAATTCCCCAAAGCCATACATATCTTCCAGGAAGGTCTAACACAGACAAATAACTAGTACCAGAACCATTGCTTGAAACTCAATGCAAAAAAATGCATAATTATACCCTTTGGTAAGATGACCACCCCTGCAAATTATAACATTGATAACACTCACATAAGAGTAGACCCAGACATGGGAACGCAGATTGACAGCAACCTGAACTTTGATCACCATGTGTCCATGGTTGTGAGAAAATCCTTCTACATGGCACAACTTATAAGTAAAGGCAGGACCATCCATATCTAAGGAGGTCATAGTCCTATTATACTCAGCTCTTATTAAACCAATAATCAAGTACAATGCACCCTTTAGCATATACTTGACCATGTATTTGCAACAGCTGGAGCAGCTGTCAAGGTCTATCACTAAAACAATACAGGGTATAAATAATATGTCCTATGTGGACTGCCTCTTTGCCCTGCCCTTGTACTCAGTCTCCTACAGACTACTGAGGGGCGATCTATGTCCTCTGATCCAGCCTGATGGACGTGCTACACATTAGCAAAACAAATAACACTAGAATTACCAGTTCTAAGGATCTAAATCTCATCTGTGAGATAAACAAAACATGTTGAAGGGACAGGTATGTGTCTCAGAGATTACCTTTCTCTGGAACAGACTCCCCATTTGTGTGAAACAGAACTCTTCCCTAATTCTATTGAAATGCAGTTTAGCTAATAGATGGGAAATCATAAATTCACCCCTGGCTTGTTGCCTGTGGCCCTTATAGACAGGGGTAACTTATAGATGTTCTAAGGCACAGGCATATACCAAAGCCGTTTCAGTCCATGGGCACTGATAATTGAGAAAATTAGGGCATTAATGGCTAGGCTGAAAAAGGCTCTACAGCTATTAGCCTAGTAACCTCCTATGATCCTATGAAGTGTTAGATGCTGAATGAGATGAATATGTATTCAAACTAGAGATTCATATACTTCAAGTAAACCAGAGACAGTCAGATCATCAGTGGAAATATGGCCATGGATATAAAGCATTATAATGTCTGTATAAGAACTTAGTAACAACAGTCCGAGAGACAAAAGCAAAAGCTAGAGTGAAGAATTTATAAATTCTGTGCATCCCTGAGACCCAGAAGAATTAGTCTTATTTGGAAAATGTAGCTCTGAACATGCATAGTGTTTAAAGGATCCTGTGTAAGTCACAGTATCAATATTGATAGGATTCATAGGCAGACTTAATAAATTCCATGTCCGGTCACTTAGAGTGTTAAGCGTTCTGCTTATTGAAGCAGAGTGGACAATTATTGTCTGCAATGATACAAAGAGAAAAAATTAATTTTATAAATGGCACTAAATTCCATTTCTGTAGATTTCCCTATAGAACTCAAAACAGCTAGATTTCAGTTTTCTTAGGATCATAGGAGGTTACTAGGCTATCGTCCCAGAGGTAATTTTAAGCCTAGCCATTTCATCCCAATGTAATATCATAGATACTCTAGTCAAAACCCAGGAGCGTATTTAGTAATGACTGTGAATGTTCAGGAGGATTCTGGGAGCTACCCCAGTAAGAATTTATGGTGCCCCATCCTCTCGACCAGGTTCCTTTTAAACAGTGTCATATAGAGGTGCTCTGCTTTATGTGAACTGGCAGTCTAGTCCAAAGACGGGACTGTTGCTGGGAGACAAATCTGTCCCTTCAGCACATCCTGCTCAAATTGCTGACCATATTTAGGTCCCTGGAATGAGTAGCTCTATTCCTCTTTGATTTACGGATGTGCAACAAAATTCATTATGTTTGGGTCGGAGATTGCTCTGTAAACCAGACATAACTCTCCCCTAAAAAGTCTATTATGTGATACTGAGTATATTGATAGGAACTTTAGTCAGTCTGTGTAAGGCACATGCTGGAGTCCCTTGATCTTCTTAGAAACCTCTGAGGTCTCTCCAATTGCTGCGGGTGCTTTCTATGGTACATGATGAAAGAGGCATTATACTCAATTATAGGCCTGACTAATGATGAGTATAGATGGGTTATAAACTTTGCTCTATAGGCAATGCCTTTACTAATTAAGTGTGTTACATAGAAAGCCTTCCTTACTACAGTAGACACATGGTGGTCAAAGTTAAGGTTGCAGTCTACTTGTGATCCCAGATCTCTTACCACTTGGTAGGAACATAGGATATTGTTGTTAATTTGATAGTGTGAATGGACATTGTTTCTACTGATAGGAATGATGATGCATTTCTTTGCATTCAGTTTGAGACCATGACTAAGATACCAGTCATTGGTCTGCTTAAGACCCCCCCTAAAGTATACTGACGTAATTTGGGGATTGAATAATTGCACCCAGTTTGCAGTAGTCTGCAAACTTGGTCAGTCACAGCCCTTTAGTTTTGGCCCCAGCACTGACCCTTGTGGCTCCCTGCTTGTGACAGATCTGCTGGTTGATGTGGAGTCATCCACTTTGATAGTGTGTGACCAGTCTGTGAGCCAGTTGGCAATCTTCCAACAAAGGGGTTTACATTCAGTTTGCAAAGTTTATCAGTAATGCATGAGTGTGAGATTGTGTCAAAGGCTTTTGCCAAGTCAAGGTAGGCTGTGTGCACAGACTTACCCTAATCAATGGCCCTGCTCACATTTTCAATGAAATCCACCAAGTTTAACAGGCAGGATCTGCCCTTGATGAAGCCGAATTAGGTCAGATCTATTGTTTGGAGGTCACCTATGTCTATTTATGAGGTCCATGATGATACATTCCATGGCTTTATAGATGAGCGTGGTCAGACTTATGGGTCTATAATTCCTTGGGTTTCTAAGCTACCTTAATGGAGGGGAATAACTGTTGCTGTTCTCCATTCCAAAGGAACAAACGCAGTGGTTAGGCTGTGATTGAATAGGGTACTTAATGGTGATGCTAGTTCATGTTTTACTTTGTTTAGAAGACAGCCTGGGATGCGGTCTGGTTCCATAGAGGCTGTGCTTTTTTGCCTTGGACAAGGCTATAGTGATTTGCTCTTCAGATATGTAGGGGGAGTTAGGGGCAAGGTTTGTGCTAATTTTGGAGAGGATAAGGTAGTGACATTTTTTCCATATCTGTCCACTAGCAGGTTTTCTATCTCTGCAGATCAGAGTGTGTGTGATACTGTTTTTCACTGGTTCTGCTCATGCTTGGGCCCTACAGTTTAGGCTATGTACATAGCTATAAAAGGCATTATGATTATCCTTGGCTGTGATTGTCAAGTTTTTCTCAAAGTTACCCTTAGCAGATTTGACATGTTGTCTTATTTGCTGTTGAGGCTGAGGAGGGTGCTTTTCCATTGTTGGGGCCTTGCCTTGGTTTTCTTAGACAGCAACCTTTTGCATTTGTTGTAAAGTTTGTTGATGCTGAATGCCCACCAGGCAGCTCTCTTTTTGTTTTTACTTGGGGCTTTGATTCTCTTTGGAACAGCTGAGTCTGTATACTTATACAAGTGATTGTAGAGGGCTTTAGTGTAAGCTTTGGTGTAGTTACCACTTCCAGCTGGGGGTGGGGCTTGGAATGCGTTTATACCTTCCTCTAGGAGGGTAAGTTTGCTTTGGTAAAGTTCTTTAGAATCACTTCACCCTTTGTGAGTTCTGGCGTTAGTGACATTTCAAAGGTGACTGATTTGTGGTCAGATTTAACTAATGAGCATCTGACAGTTGCAGTAGTGCATCTGTTTGACATATTAGTGAGGACAAGATCAGTAAGTTTGCTCCTCTTGTTGGGGTTTGAACAATTTGTTCTAGGGCATTTAAGTTAACAAAGTCAAGGAACTTTTGAGCTAGTGAGTTAGGGCTAGAGAAGGTTTCCCAGTTAATGGTGGGATAATTGAAATCCCTCATGACCAGAGTGTTTGGCAATATTTGGATTGACTCCAGTTTGGTTAAATAGGCCTTGTGCACATCATGATCCATGGAGGGGGATCTATAACTAGCTATGACTTGAATGGGGGTCTTACCCACAGTAATCTGAACTTGGAATAACTCCATGGACTTGTCCAGTCTAACTAGCCGGGAGGTGACTTTATCTCTAATACAGATACAAACACCACCTCCTTTGGTTCTCACACGTTCATTTTGTAGTCTGAAGGTGTGAAAGGCATTGTAGCCTTGCAAGACCAGGATACTGTCTGAGGCCTTGAACCAGGTTTCTGTGACTACACAGACATACATCTATATCCTCCAGTGATAGAAGAGCTTCCAGGGTGTGCAATTTTTGGTTTAACCTATCATTTAGCAGCATTACCCTTATTGTGTTATGATTGGCAATTTTCACATCAGCAATTTTGTTTTTGAGACCTTGCCTAAAAGGCACTAGGGAGCCAAGAGCCTTTGCCAGCAGCAAAAGCCTAGTGGTGCCAGGTGCAAACCTTCTCTGGCAAAGCAGTGAGGTTTGTCGACCATGTCATCCCAGGCTGACAGAAACTGGATCCCCTTTGAATGACACCAAAACCTAAGCCAATTATTGAAATTGATAATTTTTTGTTTATATTGTGGCATCATTCTAGGTGAAGGTAATATGCTGCTCAGGGCTAAGGGCATACTGTACCTGCCTGGGACACATACTCAGAGAGTTCAATCATGTTTCTCTTCATATAGTACAGTGAGGTACTTCTCACTTCAACATAAGCTATGACAGAGTCATAATGGTAGTTGTTGAGAGACCTGAGTGCATGCATGGTCTGATGAATCCCGGCACTGGACAGGCAGCTGACCATGACTTTTTCCTTATCTAACCCGGTGAGTGGGACATCTGTGCGTCTCACTATGGAGTCTCCAATGACAAGAAAATATGTTTTTTGAGGGTTATGTGTTAAGAGCTTGGTAGGTGAGACACTGCTGTGGCTTTGTGTCTTGAGTGCTGTGGGAACTGTGTTAGTTGTAGCAGCCTTTTGTTTTGGAGGTCTCTGGTGTTTCAGTAAGTTTTTTTGAGACAACCTCCACATATGTTGATTTATGTGTTGGATGCATTCTATGTGCATGAGTAATGGTGGGTGAGCTGACACCCTCTTTAGTGTTACTGTTTTGAATGCGAGAAAGCAGGGATTCAAGATTCTTGGTGTAGATACATCTCTCACACTCTGTGTTAGAGTGAGTTATTAGTAGAGGCTTGTCAATGTACATGAGGCATTTGCTACACTGCTTCAGGAGACCCAAGTCAACAAGGCTGGGAGATGTAACATCAAGGTTATTGACTAAGAATATTAAGGTGTCAATTTTGTACCAGCAAAACTTAAAGTCGTTTGGATGGGTCTTAATCTGATTTTTACAATGGTTAGAAATGCTGAACAATAATTGAAAATGACTGAAGAACTAAGAGATTATAGCAATCATTTAATAAAAATGTTTATAAAAAATGGGAAATCACACTACTTACCTCACCAAGAGTGGAAGTGATGTTTTTGCATTTGCATTTCCCCGTTCCTTTTTTATAGTTTGTGGTGGGTGTCATTTGTATTACTTTCTTTTTTACTTCACAACTTTCCTTTTTATCCCTTCACTGATAATGTTAACCATAACTGTTTTGCAAGCTCTCACTCAGCACATGTGTTTGTGCTATTCTATACATTAACTCCAGCTTACAGTGCTGGCACCTGCATTTCGCCCCTAATATCTTCCAATGTTAAGGTAAATATCTTTGTTAGGTTTGTGCCCCTGCTAACATCACCTGATAGCAGTGTTGTCTGTCTTCCTCAAACTCCATTACGTTTCTCTCTGTATGAAGTCCATGCTTCTTTATTCCTCACTGCTGTTCTCTCTCTCTCTCTCTCTGTCCATCTCATGCTATCTTCTCTTCTTTTTTTCCTCTGTGTGCATTCTGTTATTCATCCTGTCATTCCTTTATGTACACTGCTTCTACACAGCTTCCACCTATAAGTTCATAGCTGATTACTAGGCTAATGACCCTAAAGGGCATTTTCTAAGCCTAGCCATGCTTCCCAAATGTATCTGACAGGTTATGATGGCACTCATTTTATAGGATGCATAACTGGGATATGAAACTTCCTCTTTATAGTAGGGAGATAGGTAGCAGACCAGAATGATTTCTCATCCATTGATATGAGCTGCGTTTAATTAAGAAGCTCTACTTCACATGGATGGGAATTCTGTTCCAAAGAAGGGGTAGTCTCTGAGACAGATTTCTATCCTTTCCACATGTCTTAGTTATGTTGCTTGCAGATGAGGTTCATTTCCCTAGCTCAAGTGTTTCTAATGCTATTTATTTTAAGGATGTGCAACAGTTCCATAAGGCCTGGATCAGAGGCTGCTTTAAAGGCCTGGAATAGATCACACTCAAAAGGCTGCAAGAGAACATGTATAAGTTTAAAAGTTTGAGGCAGTCAGTTTATTACATGTTTTCTACACCAGGTATTCTTTTTGAGAGGAATGCTTTATTGTTGCATATGTCTGATAAGTTACATACCGAAGTGGGTACTGTACTCAAGGATTGGTTTGATGAAAGCTGAGTACAATGGAACAATGACCTCTTTGGACATGGATGTCATACACTTGCTTGTACGTTTTGTAATGTAGAATGATTTCTTTACTGTAGTAGACTCATGGTGGTCAAAATCCAAGTTGATGTCTGCATGTGTTCCCAAATTCCTGACCACAGGGTGAACTTTTTGGCTGTATTACCAATGCATTAATTATCAGGGGTAGTCTTCTTTCCAATAGGTACTATTTATGTATTTTTGGCATTGTGTTCTACACTGTGATTCTGTCACCACTTACTAGTCTCTGTCAGGCCCTCTTGGAGGATATTCTCTTTGGGGAATTCAATGACTGTTCATAGTTTGCAATTTTCATCACTTACTAGTCTGTGTCAGGCCCTCTCGGAGGATATTCTCTCTGGGGAATTCAATGCCTGTTCATAGTTTGAAATTTTCTATGACTTTGATCAGCCAGAGGCCATTAACTCTGACCCTGACTTCAAAGTAGATGCCAAAAAGGAGCGGTGCTGTTGGTGAGTTATATGTGGAGCAGCTCAGTTGCATTAGACCTTGAGATGTGATTATTTCTGATGAATATTTTGACTCCTCCTCCTCCTGTTGTCTCTTTCCGTGTAGTAGTTGGCTCAAACACTTTGAAGTCATTATACGCATGCACTGCAGGGGTGCTCTTGGTCACTTTATACCATGTTTCTTAAATACACAGATGTCTACATTCTCTAGGGTAAGGAGAATTTGCAGGGAGTGGATTTTCTTCTTTAAACTCCTGGCATTAAGCAATATTACCATTAGAATATTCTGAGTTTATTTGACTATACTGGATGGCTTATCAGGTTGGCAATGCCTAATAAGGCATTATTGGGTGGACAAGGTTTTAGCTGATATTCAAATGCCTAGCATTGACAGGTGCAGACCATCACTGGCAATGCATTGTAGTCAGCTGACCATATCCTCCCTGTCTGATAAATATTGTACCCCCCTTTAAATGACACCAAAAACTAAGCCAAATATTAAATCAATATTTTTTGTATTGTGGCATTATCTTTAGAGAAGGGAGAATGCTGCTCAATGCTAGGCTCATACTTGCCTGGGACAGTGACAGGTCATCACTTCTGTGTTCATGCTATGCAGGGAGGTATTATTTACTCCCGCATGGACTGAGTCATACTGATACTTGTGGTTCAATGACCTCAGTGAGTCCATAATCTGGCAGATTCTGGCATCTGATAGGAAACTGACCATAAACAGTATCATGCCTACACTGGTGAATGGGACATTGGTGTGCCTCATAATTGAGTCTCCTATGACAAAAAATGTCAGACTGTGTGGTGATCTTCATTTTGGGCATAAGCAACAACACTGTGAGTTGTGTCTGAATGTGTAACGCTGGGTGTTGCTTTGGTAGTTATGTTGCTAAGGGTTACTTATTGTAATAGTTGCATCTGGGAGGCTTTTGGTTTGTGTTGAATATTTTTACAAGCCCTCAAAATATGCGAGTTTATGTGTTTGCCCTGTAGTGTGTTTAGCAGGTATTGAATAGTGCTGCATGTTTCTGACAACTTGTTTGGTATTTGTAGTGGCTGTATATATCAGCCTTGCCTCTAGAAACGGTATATAATTACATTGCTGTCATATTGTATTGGACTGTTTGAGAATTAGATGTTTGTCAATAATTATGAGACAATTTCTACATTTTGTCAGTGCACCCATTTCTACCAAGCTGGCTAGAGAAAGAGTAGGAAAGAGTAGATCTATGCTCTGTGTCTTTCCTTCATGCAGGTGCCTCCCCCCTCAGGTATATCTGTAGACATAAGTGAACTGAAGATTTAAGTGCGAAAGACACATCTTGCTTCTAGCAGACTGCGTGCAGCAAGAGTCTCCCCCACTTTTTTCTCAAGCATAGCCACTATGCTACCAACAGTCATTTGCTTGCTAGTTCTCAACAATGCAACATAGATCTCAGCATCTGTTTTCTTACCTACAGCTCTGTGCTTTACAAGGTTTGAAGCCTGTATTCCAACTATCAAATTTGCAGTGAAGCAGAGCTGAAGACGAGACACCTTACTCCATTGGCCAACGCACTGCTCTGACTCCTTCTGTGCAGGTGAGTATGTTAGCACATGATCATTCTCTTTAAGGAAAGCATAGCAACCACCCAAGAGGAGTAGCTCAATGCTACCAGTCTAAAAAGCTATGTCCAGAGTACCTGTATAAGGACTTTTGCCTCTTCCTCTCTTCAAAGTACTTGGCTGACCTTCTGGAAAGTTGACCTTCCTTTCACATAGTTATTGAAAAAAATCGGTTATTTATTTAATGGAAATCTCAGTCCTTTTGCTCTGATACAGTACAGTGTGCACCCCATTAAGTGAATGTGCTGTCTGATTAACACATGCTGACATATGGGGTTTGGCATGCTTTGCTCCACCCATCATTCTTCAGGCGCACCCAATTATCCAATTTACAGAATTGTAACCCTTTCAGTCTTTATGCTCTCTCCTTCTCCCTTTTAAATCACTAATCTGTGTATCCTAACTCTCCTCTCCAGGTATACCACCACAAAGTTAATCATCTCATGTCCCAACTATTTCCTCTGCCTTCTCTCCTCCCCACAGTACTTTACACCTTCAAGCTAATTCCTCTACCTTTACTATTCCTTGCAACATTGCCACATCTGTATTTTATTCCAGTCACCAAGGACCCACACAGCCACCAACCACACAACTTACATTGTAACTCTCTTCCCTCTTATTCCCCTCACTGTGCTTTCACTCTTCCAACAAATTCACACACAAATATCACCACCGTTTAGTAATAAGCCCAAACTTCCACAAACTCTGTTTAAAAGGAAGTTTCATACAATCTCTTCACTCTCAATTCCCTACATTTTGGAACCTAGCTAGCCCACTACTAGCTTATTCAGAGAGACATACACTTTTCCTCCAAATCCTGGGCCAATGCTATGGCTCTGCAGAAAAGGGTGTTTCCAATCTGTTGATCTCTACACCCCTCTCTAGGCATTGCTCGCAGCCTTTCTTAAAGACTACAAACCATGAACATAAAACCTACCCCCTGCCTTTGTCATCCCCGTCAACAACCCATTCACAATGATCAATCTCTTTCTTACATTCCTTCCCTTAACTCTTGTCAACCACTACTCTCAACTCACATAACGGCACTCCATCAGTTCTAATACATATCACAGTTCCCAATACACCCTCCAAAATTACTGCAACATGGTCTTTACCAAACACTTAACATTTCCCCTACAGCAAGTGCCCCAATTATCCTAATCACTTTCAATGGTCACTCTCACATCTTTCTACCTACAACCCATTCTCTTTTAAAAAAACTATCAAACTCCATTTATTTTCAGTTTCCCTAAGACTTACCATTTATCTTACCACGCATTGAATCTCTCCCTGGACCCAGACCTTCAGCAACAGCCACACTCATAGCTACTAATGCTTCTGTCCTGCCTACCCCAGTTTATACATATTGTGCTTTAGGGAACCCCAGTATTGCAATGCCTCATCCACAAAATATCTCCACGGCTAAGATTTCACTAATTGATATCTGTAGCACGCTCAACAAATTAGAACAGCTTCATGCCTTCTTAGCTAAAAACAACCCTGACATTTTTGCTGCTACATAATACTGATCAAGCATGTTTAGCACAATTTATCACTTAGGCCAGGATACATGGTTTAGAGAAACTCTTCCCAGTAAAAATAGCATTTACTCTTTTTGCTAAAGTCTCCCTCTCAGTGACCATGCCCCAACTGGTTAACCCTCACCATACATAGAGAAAGAATACACCTCTTTCTTTGATCACTGTATACTTCCATACCTTCGAAAAAATAATCTTTGCTCTAATTAATGAATTTTGAAAGAAACTAAATCCTCCCTCAATAACGTCATACTTTGTGACTTTAATGTCAACCTACCAACCTATTCAGTCTGTAAACTTTAACATTTATGACCCGCTTTCCAATGACAAACTTACCCAAATGATAAATACAATCAAATGCTAAACCTATAAATCTGGCAACCACATTTTTCTGGATCTCAATCTCTAGCTGTCCCATCATAGTCTCCTAATCACTGTCAGTCTCTTCTTTCTGACTAGTACCTATTCACCTTCTCTCTGAAGATGTCCTACATCAACTGCTAGACTTATATATTTCAAACCCAAAACTCCTTAAAACACAAAGAAAATACAGTATAAAACCATACTAATTGGTGTCACAGCATTATCTGTCAATATATCAAAGCAGTCATCACTTCAATCACAAATAGCCTACTTAGTCTCCAAGAGAAATACAAATGCACCAAGACCCAGTGGATCACCAAAGACCCATTAACCCCTCTATAAAGAAAAAGACTTTGCCATTACCAAATGCAAAAAAACAAAAAAAAAAACAAACTCCCAACAAAACAAAGAATGCTGCATTATCTTTAGCAGTCTATCTCAAAAAGCACCAGGTGAGATGAAGTAATATTCCTAAAGAAACAATCAAATATCAGTCCAATCCGCCCATCAAAATTTCTGGAAACTGGTAAACCAAACCTCAGGCAGAATTCCCCAACTCACACCTCTACAAAATGTTACCATACCCACTCAGACCAGATACCTAATCCCAGAAGATTTCTTAACTCCTTCATTATCTTCACCTGCCCTTAATATTCTTAACCCGCCACAATTTTACTTCAAAAGAATTAAAACAAAGGATGTACAAACTGTACCAGATCCTGTTCCCTGAGATGCCCCATAGGGGTTCAAAGCACCCTTCGAATATTAATCAGCCATTGTCAAGAATTCATTGGACTTCCTACTCACTCACCTCTACAGTCTCTGCCTTTCAAACAATTATATGCCAGAACAATGGAAAGTTCATTTAGTTAAACCTTTTGCAAAGTCTGCTAAAAAATTCTACTGCCAATGATTTTAACCCGCCTCAATTTTACTTAAGTTTGGATTTTTTTAAACACTTGTGTTTAACCAGTTAGCACAATATGTCCTCACTTGCGGGATACATTTTCGCCATCAACATGGTATCTGGGCAGACAGAAGCACCATGACTCTCATGTACTTAGTCATGGATGGTCTTGTACAAAATATGAATAAAGGCCTGCTACAGGGCCAGTGTTTATTGACCTATCAAAAGCTTCTGAGTCAGTGGATCTCCCACTCTTCATATACCATTCTCCATATGGGTATCACCACCCAAGCTCTAAAATGGTTTGAATCCTATTTATGCACATAGATGTTTTAAAGAACAGATCCATCTCTCTCTTACTGTCCCATTGGGTTCAATTCTCTACCCATATTATTCTACGTATTTATAAATATGCCCCCTGCACACGTATCTCACCTACACATAATCTTCTATGCAGATGATATGGTTATCTATAGATCTGAATACTCTTTGCCTGACTTAAAAACTTTTCTATAACAGGACTTCAACCCCTCCTCCCACATGACTCCAGGACCAGAAATTCCTGCTTAATGTTAAAATGACTAAAGCTGTGATGCTTGGTATACCTCAAAAAGATGCTAATATCCCATCTATCTGGACTACTAAACACACAGGCCAACAGCCTCCCTACCTTTACCCTTTCTGCCTATCAAACTCTACTCCAATAATGCTGCCTTATCTCCCTCTCACTCACCTTTCTTCCCGTTTCTGTCCTTCCACTTTTTCATTTCCACAAAACTCATGATCTACCTCACGCCTCCTCCTCTGCCTCCCCAAACTTGATCACCCCTTCTCTGTACTAATTTTCTATAAATATGCTATAATATGTTATAATTAAGGATTGTACAAAGACCATATATTCATATACCTATTATTATATTAATGTTGTTGGCTATTATATATCTTGCTTTCAAATTATATCCCCTGAAATAATTTGAAAATGATCCATTTGGAACATCATTCTATCCTGCTTAACAAACAAAAACAGAAGATAAAAAATAAAAATATTGGTATAGATGAGTTAAGGTACTATTAAAATCAGAAAGGTATTTTCTTTTAAGTGAGTTAAATGATCTATAGCAGTTAAAATATACTAATTTATATTTGGCATTAATAGTAATTGTATTGAGTTATGAGGGAAAAGGAAAGATATGACAGAACATAGTACAAAAAAAATAAACATATTTAATCTGTATGCAGGAAATGTCTGACAGTTAATATATTAAAGCCTTCATTAATCATTCTTGATCCATAAGGTCTGTATTAGTCCTACAATTATAAGATACTTAACCAAGCAATAAAATGGTAGTGGTAGTGACAGCAAAGTAGAAAAATGTGATCCAGATACAAAGGATTATAGATCTAAACCCATATTAATGCTAATTATAACAATTTCTAAAACCATCAACTCAAGGCTTATAACTTTCTTGGAATATATTATTATCCCTTCTCTATTTTTTTATGAAGCTGCAAAATGACAAAAGCTGCAATAATGGTGCGATCACTTTTTCATCAATAAGATAATTGATCATTCAAATATCTCCATAGCTAATTACAACATTTTAAAAACTTCTTTCTAGATTAACAGAATATTTTACTTTCAAGAATTTATAATATTTTAAGAAGTTAGAGCAATATTTTATTAACTGAAAACCTTTATGGATAAATGTTAGAAACTAATACTTTAATTCATCTACAACTAGAACTGCTTACCTAACAATATACATGATGTAAATAGGCAGCTATACCTTATCTCTCTGTTTCAAAGAATCTAATATTTTAAAAATGATGCACTTAGGAAAGAACATAAACAACTTTGTTCTGATGATGAATGTGAAGAAAATGAAAACACTGTCATCTGTTAGCATGTTTGGCAGGAGAATTGTGTATATTCTGAATTAACCTGTATGGTATGCCAACATATCTACTTGTGAAAATGTAAATAAGGTTTAAAATGTTGAGAATTTCCCTATTTCTGCAAAATGTTTAGAGAATATGTCAGTGTTTTGATGCATTTCTAATTGCAAATGCTTGAAAGGGACATTCTAAAATACAGTGGAGAATCAGCTGAACAATGAGTGATGCCATTAGAATGTTCCTGGTTGCTATGTGATTATTTAAACAGCAGATTGACAGGAAAAAGAACTTTTTCAAATAGCTGACTGGTATTTTTTTTAAATAAAACAGTTGAGACTGGGGTTGGTCAAGTACTGGGCAGTTTGTCAAGTACAGTCAGTTACACTGCTCTGCAGTCAGTGGATACCCAGAAAAGAAAACTCACCAAAAACTGTAAGCCTGCCTTTTGCCTTGCTGTTATGTGTTAGATTAGATTGGGGATATCATTCTTTATTTAGATTAGGAAAGCTTCGTTGTTAAGATAACGTTTTTCTAAAATAACGGACTCCTATCCTACAGATTAATTTTCCATTTTTGAAGATTGAAATATGGTGCTTCCTGAAAGCTATTGGTTTACAGTCTTTAATTATTGTACTTATTATTAAATGTTTTTCATTACTTTACATTGTAGCTGGAAATCAGTGTTATTCATTACAGATTAGAGAGTGCTTATATATGTTTGATACTTCCCAGGTCACCTCGAAGGCCTGCTTGTTTCTGGTCACAGTTATCATTTATTTTCATACTTAATTTTCATAATTGGACTCCCCTTTAGAAGGGCATGAAGACATTCCTATTGGTGGAAACATTACCATATTATTTTGGGGAAGGAACACAGCTGGAAATCTGTGTCAGGCTTTCCCAGAAGTGTTTGGATGTGTGAGATTTAAATTTACCTTGACTGTGAGTGAATCAGAGGTCCTAAACTGGGACACATTGCTCTGAAGTGTATAATAAGGGAATACATTTGTGGTGGACTGAGGTATATAGTCCAGTCCCAGAAAAATAGAGTGTGTTCCT
Source organism: Protopterus annectens (assembly GCF_019279795.1). Lineage (NCBI taxonomy): Eukaryota > Metazoa > Chordata > Ceratodontiformes > Protopteridae > Protopterus > Protopterus annectens. The sequence continues at coordinate 278,840,056 of NC_056751.1, forward strand.
GTTGTGCTCTTAGGGGAAAATTGTGAAATATTACTTCTGTTTAAGTGACAGTCTCATATTGGAGTCAGTAGTGAGAACTGAAGCTCTTTAGTTACTGACCCAGGATAGTAAGGGACATCATTTAATTGTTAGCAGTCCTGTGGGATGTAGCCGGACATTACAGTGATGATATATTTTTCCCACAGATATATTATCAAGGAACAATGGATATCATAACTCTTTTCCAGGTTGTTCAAAATAAAATAGGATTAAAGACTAACCAATAGAAATCTTGATGAATGATGAACTCTTTAGATCTATCAATATTACCAGAAGAGATACCTATTGTAAATACACTAACTTTATGTTTGCATGTGCAGAAGATAATGTGCGGACAGTGAACATTAATTTTAACAATTATCTTAAGAACGTTAAGGATAAAGTAGTTTTGATTTAAGCAAGGTATTTCCACTGTTAGAATCCATTAACATTATAGAAACTCTGTATTATCATTAATATGATTTGTGCTTGTTAATTTTCTAGATCTTTCCCTTAAGCTAGGGTTACAACAATTAAAGAGAAATATGACTGCATTTCTTTGTATAATAAATGCAAAGTAATAACAGCTTAGTATGATTCATCCAGTTTTGAAAAAAAATCTTTTAGTTCCAGATTAAAGTGATGTGTACTCAGCTGGTTCAATGACACAGGGTTAGTGCACCCATCTTCCTACCACTGACCAGTACTTGGAAATGATCTCAGGCCACTTAACAAAAGGACATCTTTCCTATCTGAAGACTGTGAGAGATAAGGAGAGATATTTGGTTTTGAAATTTCTATGGAGTCCAGAGACCTTGGAGATCAGTCTTCTAAAGGATGATTGTGGCATTTAGTGCTTGTAAGATAGCTGTTTACACCCATTATGCTGCTATCTTTCACATGACACACTCTCAGTTAAGACATGGTATGCAGTAGCTATAAAATTTCAACATCTAATATCGATACAGTATCAGGAATCCCCTTAACTGCATTTTAGGAAAATTAACTGGTAGAGGTGAACAGGAGTTACTATGTATAAAATTAGGAATCTCACTATCACAATCATTTAAATGATTTCTCTTCAACTTAAACCAATACAAAATATTTACTCACTTCCATGGGCCTTAAATCAAATGAAGCAGTTACATTTGATGAGTAGGCACTTATTACAATAATCTGGAAGTTAATAAATCAGTAAAATGTTCTAGTACCAGACTGATCATGATCTAAAGGAAGGGATAATAGAAGCACAATTAGCAAAGATCAATTTAAATTGTAATATAATCAGGAAAGTTATTAACATAATTATAAAAATGTTAAATGTAGTGGTATACACATTTAACTTGACATAAGACTACCTACATGTCTAAATGCAAAAAAAATGCATTATCTTACTATTTGGGAATTCATCTACCCCAAGGAACTACCACACTGACAATATGCCCATTAGAAGTGACCCAGTAAGACAGTTTTTTTTGTATAATCAACTTGTATTGCTAACTACAACTAAAGATAAAGCTTCTAGAAAGAGCAAATGTGTTATCTGTTATATCTGATAATTTATCTCAGAAATGTGATACTTTATTCCCTGGAATTTTTAAACAATACATTTTATTAAGAAATGTTTCTTAATTTAATACGTTTAATTAAGTGAATACAGATAACATAGATTGTATTCAATGGTGTACTGCTTGTCTTCAGCATGTTGGCATTCTAGGATTGCTAAAGCAGTTCATTTGCTCTGCTGATAGAAATGCAAACAAGTTCAACAGTGGCAACATAAATATTAAAAGTATTTCCATTACCTATTACAGTAATTTCCATTGCAACACTGGCGTTTTATTCTTTACAGATATACATCCCTCTGCATAGTTAGAATTAACTTCCATAGGTTCATAGGTAAGCACTAGGCTACATGGCTTTCCAGGCAGCTTTAAACCTAGCCAGTTTCTCTGTTGGTGCTTTAATAAACCTATCCTATTTGGTGTTAGGTTTACCTTACCAATCCCATGACTGATAATTATATACAACTCCTAGAGAGAACAGCTGGGATCATATCATAGATAACTTGAGAGCACGTGTGTGGGATGAAGCATTTTGAAGCTGCCTCTGTCCATTAAAGTATAGATGACCGTCCTGTGGTAAATGTTCTATTACCTATCCATAGATCCAAGTTGTGACTGAATATGGACAGGAATGAACTTTATTTTACATGGCTGTGGAGTCTGTTCTAGTGAAACTGTGTCCTCTGCTAGATATACCCATCTCTCCAAACCATTCTGTTGATGATGTAGAAGAAATTTAAATCCTTGGACATAGTATTATTTCTCATGCCATTTGACTTGCTGATGTGCAGTAGATCCATCAGTACTGGTTCAGACTATGCCTTGTACACCAGATACAGGTAATCTCTTAGCAGTCTGTAGAATTCCCAATATAATGACAGGACTTTGAGGTGGTTTATGTTGGACATATTGTTTAGTACTTGTATCCTTTTAGTATAGTATCACTATGGCCATTCCAGCTGTTGCATGTGCCTGGACAAACACATGCCAAAAGGTGGCATTATATCCAATGACTGACCTAGTAAGAGCTAACCAAAGGGGGCAATTGCATTCCTAGATCTTGTTACAGTCTCTTTGCTTATAAGCTGTGAAATATAGAAGGACTTTCTTAAGACACTGGACATGTGTTGATCAAAAGTTAGGTCAATGACCACATAAGTTCCCGAATCAGAAATAACTGGGTCAACTATCAGGAGCATATTGTCAGTGCGGTAGTTCTCCGGGGACATTACTTCCCAAAGGTTATGATAATGTATTTTTTTCTTGCACTTAGCTTCAGTCCATGATTCTGGCACCAACTATTTCTTTAAGACAAACCTTCCCACAGGATGGTTAAGTCATATGGGTATTCAATAAATGCTCTTAGCTTTCTGTCATCTAAAAACTTAGTTAATCTTCAGAACTGTTGCATGTTGCTGGTAAATCCAGATATTGCTTGCAGCATTTGACCTTAAGAACTGTTTTATGTTGTTGGTAAATACAGATAATGTCGGTAACATTCCAGAGGAGATGAGTTATATGCTGAGTGACTGTCACTTTGTTTTAAGAACTGCACAACAGGAAAACTGTATGTCTATTATTTTAATGGCAGTTGTGTTCTGGAGTTTGACAGAGATCAGAAAAAAAGTCTCTACTGAGCTTCTCTACATGCAATGAAAGCTGCAGATATGAATTGAGAATGTCTCAACTTGTATCCATTTCTAAAAGCTTATTACTGGGTGTTCTGTACAGTTTAATTCTTTTGCAGATAAACAAGACTCTTACTGGATCATTTTTATAATAATATAATTTTGACATTTTTTTAATTACCTCAGAAAATCGTTCTATTATAGCAACTATGCAGGCCTTTTGGTTAATGTTTTGTAAAGTTTTATGCATACAAGATACAGGAGACGGGTTATATATGAAGCTTATGAATTATAAACACCTTGATATTAAATTGGCATACCAAATTTAATATTTCACAAATGTAATAAACCCACATTGGGTAGTCTCTATTTTTGTGTCTAGTATTAACAGGAGCATGTTTTAGACTTAGTAAGTTCATACTTCATTATTTACATCCCTATTGCATTGTTCTGTCCCCAAAAATAAGAACTAGATCATGAAAAATGAATTCAGAGGAATAAAATCAAACAGATAAAAACATAATACATTTGGGTGTGCAGAAGATACAGTTATTGAACATGGTAACCCAGAGAATTCTGCTTGTATAAAATACAGACAGGGAGAAAATCCAAGTTTTGAATTTTGATTGATGCAATTAAGACTTGGGAAGAAAGGTCCTAGAAACAGAAGAGCAAGTGTGAAACACAGAACAGACATTGAAATGCGTGCTTGTGTGCCATGGTGACTAAATGAATTTGTCAATAAATCTTGAGTTGACAGGCTTAAAATGTTGCAACATTACAGGTAATGGAATAGACCAACTGAGAGAACAAATAACAGATATGAGTTTTATTCTTTTGCGTGGATAGATGTTCCACAATGATTGTGCAGGATAAAATAAAACAGCTATAAAAGAACATGACCTCAACGCTAAATAGCATAATGTGTGATGAGTATTTTACTTACTGGGCACAGATCTTATCCTTTCATTTCAGGAAATAACTAGAAATAGGGGCATATCTTAGATTCATGGAAGCACAGCCTATTTGTGCCACACAGAAAGAATGCACCAGACAATAACGGGTATTCCTTTAAAACATTTGACTTCTTTACTGATGTATGATATTAAACAGTTTGGTGATTTAGAAACCGATTCACATTTAAGGAAAACACTATTCTTAATTTATTTGTCTGTATATTGTATAGAACTATACAGAAGTAAGATGACAGAAATTGTGTGTAAGATGACAGAAACTGTGTGCCTTGGTTATAAATTTAGAATCTGTATTCAGTAATCTAAAATGCAACAAACAATGGTTTATAATAAGGAGTAAGTATTTAACCCCGTAGCTTGTAACAGTTTATGTAGCGTCATATATCATAAACTGGGACAAGTTAAAATTTCCTTAAGGGATTACCTTATACAGAGACTGAAAATTAAGACAAGTGTTAGACAAGGATGTATTATAGCCACCATTTATGTTTTATTTCCATTGATGGTCTTTTTGATCAGCAGGACAATTTAGGAGGCAGTGTGTCAAAAACTGAAACCTAGCCATCACTAAAACTACAGTCTAGAACCGCTACCCCTCATCTTATTTCACTCCAAGGACATAATTACAAACCTTCTACCATCACAAGAACAGCTCACTTCCCTTATGCTCAGCTCAGTAATTAGAGTTTATAAAATTAAGGGTCTTAAAATGGTCAAATTTAGAGCAAGCTGCTTCTCCATAAACATTATCTTTATACAGAAATGCTCAATAGATCACAGATAAATGAAGAACAAAGTATGACAACTAAGTGTTTCCACTCTACTATAAAAATCACCTCTAGCAAATGTCTTTCATAGGCTCATCAGTCTATTTACTAGTTCCCTGCAACACACAATTTCGGAGGCTCTAACAAAAAACTTACTAAAACAACAGAGGCTCCCAAAGCAGACACCCAAAAATCCACCACATCAAAACATAACACATGCAATACATACTTCAATAAATCAGTGTGTCAAACAATCACAGCCCTTAAGGTCAAACACCATGCCTGATACACTAGTAATAGGTGACTCTATAGTCAGACACACTGACGTTCCGCTTACCAAGCTGAACAAGGAGAGGGTAACGGTGAGCTGCCTATCGGGAGCTAGGATCCGCCACATAACACACGCACTCAGGTCACTCCAAAGCAAGTACAAATATGACTCCGTCATTGTCCATGCCGGTGTGAATGACCTGAGACATACCTCCCTGGACTACATGAAAAGAGACATAGAGGAGCTCTCTGATTATGTAGCCCAGGCTGGTATGACCCTGACCCTGAGCAGCATCTTGCCCTCACCAAGAATGATGCCACAATACAAAGACAAGATGATCAGCTTTAATAATTGGCACAATTACTGGTGTCATTCTAGAGGGATCCAATGTCTATCTGCTTGGGATGACATGCTGGACAAGCCACGCTGCTTCGCAAGGGACGGCTTGCACCTGTCACCACTGGGCTTCCGGATATTGGCTAAGGCTCTTGCCACCCCCATAGTGCCTTTTTTAGGCAAGGCTCAAAAGACAAACCCACCTCCTTAGAAAACAAAAATGGAAAAAAATTAAGGGTAATGCTGCTCAACGCCAGAAGTCTAAATCTCAAGATGCAGGCTCTCGAAGCACTCCTCAGTATGGAGAACATCGATGTCTGTGCAGTAACTGAAACCTGGTTCAAGGCTCCTGAGAGCACCCCAGTGCTACCAGGCTATACCTCGTATCGTGCTTTTCGGCCCCAAAACTCGGGCCAAACCAAAAAGGGAGGGGGAGTGTCCATATTCATCAAGGACACCCACACCCCCAGGTTAGTGGCAACACATGAAGCATCAGAGACCATCCAGGTGCAACTAACCGTAGGCAAAACTGCTATACAACTGGTAACATGTTACAGACCACCCTCCCAATCTCAGGAACCCCATTCAGCCTTCCTGAAGACATTGGAGGATATGAATGTCTCACCAAACACCATCATATTGGGAGACTTCAACTAACAGACTGGGTGCATTATTCTAGCCCTAACACCCTAGCCCAAAGGTTCCTGGAATTCATAAATTCAAATGCAATGGAACAGCTAGTCACCTCTCCCACAAGGGGAGATAAATATACTAGACCTGATCATCACAAACATGGGGACAAAGTGCTCCACACCGGAAGTATACCCCTCACTAGTGAGATCTGACCACAAACTAATCACCCTGGATATACATATCCCACCTCCACCCCCAAAACAAAAGACTACAGTGAAAAACTTCTCAAAAGCCGACATTACACTTCTTAAGGCTGAGATGGTATCCTTTAAGCCCACTGGGCCAGTGGAAACCACATCCCACAATGCTGAATCCTTCACAAATGCTTTCTATGGACATCTCCAAGAATGCATGGATCATGCAATCCCAAATAAAACCAAGACCCTCTCCACCAAGGGCAGGCGTCCTGTCTGGTGGACCCCAGCCATAAACAAATTGTATAACAAAAGAAGGAAGCTACTGCATGACAGAGCAAAATCCCATAAAGAGAAGGCTTCTCTGATCAGCACTAGTAGAAAGCTACATTCTCTCATAAAAACATCCAAGGCCAACTTTGAGAGAAAAATCGCTATGGACACTAAAGATAACCACAGGGCCTTCTTCTGCTATGTTAGAAACCTGGGCAGAAACCCTCAGATATGCTCAGAGTTAGTTCACAATGACAAAAAATACACTGAACCCACAGATATTGCCAACATTCTGGCAGACAGGTTCAGTGCAAATTTCTCCCCTCGCTCACCCCCAAAAGAAGAAATACTTATCCCAGCTGAATGTAACCTGCCTGTCATCTCAGATGTCCAGGTGAGAACCGCCCTCAGCAAAGCTAAAAACACAGCATCAATGGGACCTGACGGTATCCCGGGTTGCGTGCTACGTGAACTCCAAGAGGAGCTAAATCCGCACATAAAAATGCTATTTAACCTTAGCCTTACTACAGGATATGTACCTGAACACTGGCGTACAGCAACAGTGGTCCCACTTCACAAAGGAGGCACCTCTGCAGACCCTGGTAACTACCGCCCCATAAGCTTAACCAGCCTGGTCTGCAAAGCTATGGAAAGAATCATTATGGAACTCATAAACAGAGACATTGGGGACCTACAGACACTTGATCCCACCCAGTTCAGCTTTGTAAAGGGCAAATCTTGCCTTTTGAACCTGGTTGACTTTTTCGAAACAGTCACTAGAGCCATTGACGAGGGCAAAGCAGTCCATACAGCCTACCTGGACTTGGCTAAAGCCTTCGACACAATACCCCACTCAGGCATCATAGACAAGCTCAACAGCTTAAATGTAAATCCATATGTCACAAGATGGGTTGCAAACTGGCTAAAGGATAGAACCCATAAAGTCAAAATCGCTGGAGCCATGTCAGACTCAAAGCCAGTCACAAGTGGTGTCCCACAGGGCTCTGTCCTGGGACCCGTCTTGTTCGGCATTTATTTCTCAGATGTGAAAGCAAACATGGGAGGGTTGTGGCTGACATTCGCAGATGACTGCAAACTAGGCGCCATAGTCGATACACCAGCTGACACATACATCCTACAGAAAGGCCTCACTGAAACGGACAACTGGTGCCGGAGTCATGGCCTTAAACTAAATGCCAAAAAATGTATAGTCATCCCCTTTGGGAAAAACAAAGTACCCACAAATTATCACATAGACAGTAACCCACTGAGTACGGAAAAAGTAATCAGAGACCTGGGGACCCAAGTCGATAGTGACCTCTCATTTGATACCCACGTTGCCAAAGTGGTTAGAAAGACTTTCTACCTTGCCCACCTTATCATGAAGGGATTCACATCCAGATCAAAGGAGGTCATTGTACCCCTATACTCCTCCCTTATCAGGCCCATGATTGAGTACAATGCCCCATTTGGTATGTACCTCACCCGGCACTTGCAACAGCTGGAGAGACCCCAAAAGTACCTCACCAAGAGGATCAAGGGTATCCAACATACGTCATATGCTGCCAGACTAAAGAAACTCCACTCTATTCAGTAGCATACCGCCTACTCAGAGGTCATCTGTGCCTGACGTACAAGGCTATGTCCAATCAGGAATTGATGGACATGCTCCACCTTAAAAAATCCAAATCCATCAGAACCATGAGAGCTAAAGATTTAAACCTCAGCACATATATGAATAGGACATGCTAGAGGGACAGATTCATAACTCAGAGGCTTCCCATACTCTGGAACAGAATCCCAGTTCATGTTAGGCAGAGCCCCTCACTGACTCTCTTCAAGAGAAATCTTGACGAGTGGATGGGAGATCATAGGTTTACCCCGGGGGGTCATCTCTGTGTCACTACTAGACAGAGGCACAGTAAACTAATTCTATTATGTAAGGGGGTCTTCACTGTGTCACTACTAGACAGAGGCACAGTATTCTAAATCTATTCTGTACACTTTTGTACCATTACATGGGGTGGCGAAAGCCACATCACTATGGTTAGGCTTATAAATGCCCCAGGGCAGATAGCCTAGTACTAAACTATTAAACTATGATGACATATATGGAGCTAACACCTCAAAAGCCTTAGGTGAGACTAAAAGCTACTAACTTTATTTTACAATTCTCCTATAGTAGCAAATGTCATAAGTGGAAGATAATACAACAATTTCTTTAAACATTAGGTGACAAATCAGGCGTAATTGTCTAAGAGTATGTTGGCTAAGAGTGTATGCTCATTGCTTTCATATACTACTTTCTGCTAACAAATACTTTAGGTGATGAATAAAGCAGTTTCTTCTCTAAAGCCTTAACTGAAAGGTAAGGAAAGTTCTCTGTTCTAGAACCTTCCTCTGTCAACAGCCTTTTATGGCAGCTAGAACGAAAATTCTTTAAAGCATCAGATAATATCTAAGGATTAGTTGGATAACTCCTGGTTAGCTGATACAAAAGATCATCTTACCTGTCTTATTACTCTTCTTCAAGTACCTCAGTTGCCACACAGGATACACTCACCTTTGAAGTCATGGCTAAGAGCAAAAGTTGTACAATATTCTTCTGACAAACTTCTCAGATAAAACAGTATGCACCGACTCCTCTAAAGTCTTAGGTGAAAGCTACGAGTTATTATTCAGTTTTACAGCCTTTCTCTCAACATGTGTAATAAGGTAAACTTGAATCATCTACTAATCTGATCCATAAGCAAACAATACCTAGTGTACATAAACACTACAGTCATTTGTCACTGACTTTTGGTAGTGAATGTGATG